>NC_134412.1:89327224-89627224 GCF_038048845.1 Mixophyes fleayi | reverse complement strand
ATCTGTTGTAGAAGAAACTGATGGTGGATATTCATTATAATCCTTTTGCCTGAGGCACAATAGCTGTTATTATGCACCTTTAACAGTTAAAATTATAAAAGCTCAGTTAAAATTATAATAATAACCAGTTCCACAGACTAAGAAACTGATGCAGTGTACTTGTGACTTTTTCTTGTGCACCTGTACTAATAAATGTTCCCCATTAAGGGTAATTTTTGAAACATAAGAAATGCAAGCGGCTCGCCTTAGAACTTCCCTGCCATAAGGAGATATTCTATGTTTGCAGCTCTGTGGCTGTAACTGGAATTACACATGGATTAGAGATTAAAAATCGTACCTGACATTCTTTCCTACTAGCGATTTCGGAAAACACCCTTCTTGTATATCAAATTTTACTGCTTGGTCCTTCCTCATTTATGGCTTATATTAATCGTGAGGCTGAGGAAATACGGGGACTGTCGTTATTACATGTATCAGTATTGTACATTATAATATTTGTATTTAATTGTTTAAGCTACACTTAAAAATAGGTAATCCCATATTAGTGCACCTGGAATGTAGGTATAGAATAAGTATTTAGTATAATTATAGAACAAGGCCTAATCAACACCTTTGAGGTGGTTGGAGAAATAACTTTTATTTGCATGGACTAAAATGCTATGTACCCTCCCCCCCACAAAAGTGTCATCTCTCTCATCCATTGAATCCTAATGAAATAATCCTGTCCAACAAAATGAAATCTTGCTTGTGCATGTGGGTTCATAACCGGTTGCATTCATTAACTGAACAACATTGTTTAATCATGAAAGTGAGGGGATACTGGACCTGTCTTTATTTGATCGGACACATGTTTATTTCATTGGTTGCAGTGCTCCTAAAGTTGTGGGTTTCCATATAAAGTGAACTTAGATGGTGGAAAGTGTACACCGATGAAAGCAAAGGACAAAGCCCAATCTCCACAATCTTTGACAGTGTCGGAAAAGTAAGATCCCCAGGAAAACAAGGAATATTTCCCTAAATGTGACCTTTCCATCCATTCATTGTTATTTAAATAATCCAGTCTGACACAATGGAATCTCATAACTAGTCAACCCCACACTCAGCAAGGAACATCTCGAACAGTCCACATCTCCCATCAGAGGTTGGAACCTTTATTCACTTCCATAGACTTTCAAAACTAAAAAACAATGTTCAACAAGACTGGACACATTTGTAAAGAAATCACACTTTCTCAGTTTCATAAATGACTATTATTGTGTCTGCATTTTTCAGTGGCCAATGTGAAGACAAAGAGATGCGGTTGAATAAACAGCAATAAAATAGATTGTGAAATGTGAAATTGAGAAGGGAAATCTCACTGGCTCGGTGGTGCTACCACCAGCCAACTGTGTAATCAGTGCCTGGCTCCTGGACGTCATCTGCAGAGACCACGATGATTACATCAGATATCTGGGAAAACTTGTGAAATTGCTGAAACCGGGAGGTTGCCTGATATTAGTTGGCGATTTAAATACAACTTATTTAATGATTGGGAAGCACAGGTTCCATATCTTCAAATATGATGAGAACTATCCAAAACTAGTCCTCAGTGCAGAAGGATTTAGTAATGATCACTGTGATGTTTTTGAAATGAAAGACAGTGAGTGATCTTAGAGACTATGTGGGAATTATGTTCCTCACAGCACGCAAAGAACAATAGGTCTAGGAAGTAAATTAATCTGTGAACTAAAAACAGCTCATTATATCAATATACAGATATTACTGGAACCTGCAAAAGAGCAGAGAGAGAGAGCTAAGTGCCCATTTGCTTTTTAATAATATTTTTTCCTGTTTGAGACCACATGGTTCTATTGCTATTACTTGTTGTTTATTCACTGAATACTGCCTTGAGAAGTCATGTTGCTCTACTGGCTTGAGAAGTCATGTTGCCATATTCAGTGGTGGAACTACCATTGGTGCTGCAGGGCCCGCTGCATGGCAGATGCAGAGGGCTCGGGGCACCGGTTCTCTCCTCCCTGCCTTCCCCGCACCAGAGCCCACAGCTCGCTAGTTCCACCTTTGGTCCTATTACTAGATGTATTAGTGACTTAAGCCCATTATGCATGGACTGTGACTCTTTTCCTCCTGCAATTTGAAGTTGGGACTGGAAATGTTCCTAATGGAGATTACACGGGACAGAAAGTTGCGTTATAGAGACTTGTTCTGTATTAAGTGCTTCATTTTGGTCAGTTAAATTATGTTCTTTTTATTACAGTTCAAGAATTACTTATTTTAAAATGTTTGTTTGTTGTTTTTGATTATTTTTGTGTCAATGCTTTTTATAAATAAATAATTTTAATACATATTACTTTTTTTTATTTTACAAGCCTTTGTATTTTTTATATAAATTCTTCTTCTTCCTTCTTTCTTCTTTCTTCTTTCTTCTTCTTCATCTTCTCACCACAGTGCTCCGCAACATCGGGGTAAATCTTTCAAGCGGCAAGTTTCCGGTGGGTTTGAAAAGTGGAGACATTGCCTGTAGCAACCCATCAAATTCTACCTATCATTTTGTAGAATGTACTAGATAAATGACAGCTAGAATCCGACTGGCTGCTATAAGCACCATCTCCCCTTTTCAAACTCACCGGAAACTCGCAGCTTGATAAATTTACCTCCTAAACACAGTTTTATTTGATGTATTATGTGAAGACAATATTTTACAGTATAACGAGAACTGCCAATATCACATGTCATCATGTTGCTTGCACATACAGAGGAACTGGTACAAATCCACAGCAGAGTGTAACCAAACACAAAATAGATATTTAATATTATCAGTTTACCCCTGGCACTGTAGCTATCCTTTAAATAAATAATTAGTTTCACATGCCTATAGCAAAATGCAATTTACCTGTGACTAACTTGTGACTAAAGTTATATTTACTTGTATCTCATTATGTTTAAGGTTTGCTCATATTCAAGTGTATTTATACCTGCTGTTCAGTGAATTTATTATCATAAGACTCGGCAGTGTCAGGATGGACCCCAGCTGTCTTAAGTACTATCATGTACATGAGTTTGACGCAAAAGATATTCTCGGTACATATTGTTCACCAACTACTGATAGGACAATGCTTGAGGAGCTGGTAATATTTCCTATGAAAGAGCTTCAGAAACTGCAAGCTTCAGGTAAGTGTATGAATTGGCAATTGTCAGTATGTCGGCGTTGTGTAATGGAAGGTCATATTTTTGAGATACAAGGGCAGGGGCATAGCGTTGGCAGAGTAAGCAGAAAATGTGACCATGGTTGCTAATCTATTTCTGAGTCAGTCTTATTATTGTTACACACTTCCATCCTCTCTGCCCACCAATTAAGAGGATGTACTGTCCTTCTCTCCTCCTCACTGTTCTCTTTTCCTTAGTATATGTACGGTGAATGGCAGCAAGAAGTGGCCTTGCCTGCATTGGATCCCATGACGATGTAGGTCCCAGTACTGAAAGGTTGAGATCACAGTGCTGTGTGACCTCATTTTTGCAGCACCTCAATCCAAGCCTTCCAGTGACAAGGATGATACCTAGGCAGTGAGATTGAGTGGTGGGGAATATAGCTGAGCTGTCAACAGAAATACGAGATGTCAGTTAAGCGATGGATTTGACACTAAAATAAAAATAGAGCTTATTTTCTTTTCCTAGAAAAGTTGTTTCAGTACAGGAGAAGAGCAGAGGGCCTAGGACTGAGCCTTATGCTCCAACTAATACATTGAAGGATTGATTTGATAAGAGAGATGATAACCGAAATTTAGTACAGTGTCCTGAGGACCTAGGGAAGGTGGTGTTTGTTTAAGAAATGAGTGGTCAACTGTATCAAATGCAGCAGAGAGATCAAGGAGAATTAGAAGTGAGTAATGTCCTTTGGATTTAGCAGTGATCAAATTATTGACCACCTCAGTCAGTGTAGACTCTGGAGTTTTGCGAACTAAAGCCTATCTGAAGAGGATCCAATAGGTAGTGTGAAGACAGGATGCCTGGTAGGCAAGTGAAAGCAAGTCTATCAAAAAAGCTTGTAGGGTCATGGTAGCAGAGAGATTGATGGTAATCTAAGGGAGTTTTGTGACAGAATTAGCTTTTTTCACAATAATGCTGGGTACACACTAGAAACACTTTCTATCAATTTGCTATCACTAACGATTTTACAAACCACTGAAGTTCCAATCAGTCTGCCGATACATGCGTACACAATATACACGATTTACCTTCAGAACTGTGCTCTTCATCTGGTCCTAGAGCATTGCAGTTCTTTAAAGAATGAAAGCACAATATTCATTCAATACTTCACTCCCTGTCAGAAAATAAGCTTTGACTTTTTCCCAATGTCATTATAAATTCCGTTAGCTTCTGTGACTCTGAAACAAAATATTCAGTCTCAGAATGAACGGATGAATTAGTCCACCTACAGCACTCTCTACATTTAACAACACAGACACAGGGGCAGATTTCTAACACTCTCTCTGGGTAGACAGTCGTATCAGTGCATACACACTGCAGGATCGGAAGGCGGTTGGAACAATATTTATTGTTCTGTTGAACAATCAAATGAAACGACGATCGGTACTCTGGAACGACTGTCATTCAACTATATACACTAATGCGATATTGGCCCAAATTGTCGTTTATCGCTAGATTGAACCAATAGTCGGCTGAAAAACCTGTAATGTGCACCCAGCCTAAAAGTTATAACCACATGCTTGAATTATGATGTAAAGATATGAGTGGAGAAGGAGAGATTACAGAAGTTAATAAAGTTTGAGATGAGAACAAGAGATAGCGATCAACTGATTTGTAAGAGTATAAGTGCACAGGTGATAGAATGGGAGGATAAATGGTTTGAGACTTCACTGTTATGTGTGGGATCAAACAAAGAGAAAATGCAGGACCGTACAAGATAGGAAATGAGCAGGCTATTGCTCGGGGAAGAGGACTCCATTTTTTACTCAAACCTGGTTAATATTAAAGTTAGAAGCAAGATCTGGGGAAGTGATGATGTTCGGAGGGGTTGCTGTGGGACACTTGAAAAGGATTTAAATGTATTAAAGAGACATTGGCAAGAGGTCATAACAGTGTGTTATTGCAACCAGTGCGGCATAAACTTGTAGAACTTAGCAGAAGAGGTCTTCACCTATAGCAGCCGCCTTTCCCGTAGAGACTGGTTATGCTCACAGGTACTCGGATGCCCCCAGGACTTACACTCAGTGTAGTACAAGTTTATGGACACACTGTAGCGCTCAGGTACAGGAGGTAATACACGGATTAGGGATAGGCCAGAGGTCTGCGGACTGGACAGATATGATAGTGTTTGACTGGCTTAACAGAGCACAGGTGGAGACGTCTGGTACAAGCTGGGTCAGGGCCACAGGCAAGGGTTCAGAGTCTGGGTACAAACAGAAGGTCAGGGTCACAGGCAAAGGTTCAGAGTCCGGGTACTGGCAGAAGGTCAGGGAAACAGGCACAGGTTCAGAGTCCAGGAACAGGCAGAGGTCATACATGGCAAAGCAATCCAAGGTTAAACACCAACACAGCATAGAAGCAGGTAGCAAACTGGAACAGTACACTATAACCGGCAGTGAGGCTCAGTCTTCACTGCCTTAAATATTACTAACAGCCAATAAGGGCAAAGCCCTGCAAGTATCCCCAGGAGTAGCCTAATATATTAGAAGTGCTGGTGGCCAATGAGGATACAAGGTACCCAGCTAATAATAATCAGCCTGGTGGCTGCAAAAACATGGGAAAATAATCAGCCCTAGAAAGCTGATACTAAACAGCCCGGCAGGGAGTAGCAAGCATCCGGGTTGTTGTCTAGGCAACCAGGGCGTGTAGACAGCCGGGACGCCAGTGACCAGGGGCAGTGAGTCGTGGCGGTGCCCGCAGCCGCAGCGGCTCCTGCCAGTAACCCCTCCAATGCACCAGAAACTGGATCCGACCTTGAACCTTTTTTGAGTCAAGAATTTTTTCCACAATGAACCCATGGTCTCCAGTTACAAGAAGAGGCCGAGGCTTATTTGAAGAGGGACAATTGAACTTGCTGGGAGGATCCGCCTTCTTCAGAAGAGAGCAATGGAAAGTGCTAGGAATTTTTAAGGATGGTGGAAGTTTAAGTCAAGCCACAGGATTAATTTTCTTCTCAATAGTAAAAGGTCCAATAAATCGAGGTCCTAGTTTCTTACATGGTTGCCTCAATCTGATGTTCTGAGTTCTGAGTGGACAGCCAGATTCGATGACCAGAATGTACTTTTTTCCGAATGGACTTTAGCCGAGATGTAATGGCAGAAGTCCCGGCATCACCGACAAAGGAAAAAGAGTTTGCTTTTAGATGGAACCCGAAGTTACAGAATAAAGGGGATGTGCCAGTTGCAGAATGGCAGGAATTATTATATGCAAACTCTGCCCACGGTAACAGAGAGGACAAGTTGTCATGAAATTTGGATACATAAATGCGCAGAAATTGTTCTAGAGTTTGGTTAGTTCTTTCTGTCTGACCATTCGATTGTGGGTGGTAAGCAGATGACAGGCTGCCTTTAATTCCAAGCGAATTGCAGAAGACCCTCCAAAACTGAGCTATAAACTGGGACCCTTGATCCGAAATAATTTCTTCCGGGAGACCGTGGAGACGGAAAATGTGTGATATGAACAACGTGGCCAAGAGTTTTGCATCCAGTAACTTGGGAAACGGTACAAAGTAGGCCATTTTGCTAAAACGATCAACGACCACCCAGATGGTGTTATGACCAGAGGAGCATGGAAGATCGACTGTGAATTCCATCGAGAGATGTGTCCAAGGTTTACCTGGGATTATTAAGGGCATCAATTGACCAGAAGGACGGTTCCTAGAGGACTTGTTTCTAGCACATTCCGGGCAAGCATAATTTACTGTATCCGAAGATAAAGTAGGCCACCAAACCCAGCAAAGATAGAGCTTTGATGGTTTTATAGACTCCTGGATGACCTGTCGACCGATTGTCATGGCATTTCATGAGGACTGACTTTCGGAGATGGACTGGAACAAATAATTTATTAGCAGGAGTCTGGGCTGGAGCAATTTTTTTGGAACTGGCGAAGAGTGGCCCCAAGATCCTGAGATAGGGCGACATGGATGGAGGACAAGGGAACAATAAGTTGCGGATCAGGAGACTGAGGATGACATGCCATGAAACTTCGGGGAAATGAATCGGCTTTGGTGTTTTTTGAACCTAGATGGTAAAGTGATAATGAAGTTAAACCGAGTAAAAAACAAAGCCCAGCGGGTATGCCTGGGATTCAAGGCTTTCGCGGTCTGAATATACTGGAGGTTTTTGTGGTCAGTGAAGATTGTAACGACATGGGTGGCTCCCTCTAACCAGTGCCGCCACTCTTCAAAGGCCCACTTGATGGCCAACAATTCACGATTTCCAACGTCTTAATTGATTTCAGCAGGCTAAAATTTTCTGGAAAGGTAAGCACAGGGATGCAATTTCTTACTCTGAGGATCCTTTTGGGAGAGAATGGCACCTCCCCCAACATCTGAAGCATCTACCTCCACGAAAAACGGGAATTCCGGATCTGGGTGTCTAAGAACTGGTGCAGAAATGAAGGCGACTTTGATGGCTGACAAACTTGCCAATGCTTCCGGGGACCACTCAGCTGTGTTAGCGCCTTTCCGGGTGAGGACAGTGATAGGAGCCACTAATGAGGAGAATGAGCATATAAATCTTCTATAGTAATTGGCGAAGCCAAGGAATCTCTGAATCGCCTTCAAATTAGTAGGAAGGACCCAGTCCTGAATTGCCTGAACCTTACTGGGATCCATAGTGAAACCAGATGATGTACCCCAGGAAGGCCACCCTGGAAACCTCGTACTCACACTTCTCCAGTTTTGCAGAGGTGATGTTCACATAATTTCTGCAGAACCTCGGAAACATGCTGACGGTGCTGGGACAAGGATTATGAATAAATTAGAATATCATACAGATAGACGACAACTGTTTTTCCAAGGAAATCCCGTAAAACATCATTGATGAGGTCTTGGAAGACTGCCGGAGCATTACATAAACCGAACGGCATAACAAGATACTCATATTGTCCTGACTCAGTGTTAAAAGCCATTTTCCACTCATCCCCCTTTTTAATACGTATAAGATTGTAGGCACCTCTGAGGTCAATCTTCGAGAAAATGGTGGCTGCTTTAAGCTGGTCAAATAAGACAGAAATTAACGTCAGAGGATACGTGTTCTTAACCGTGATTTTAATCAAACCACAAAAATCTATGCAAGGCCTGAGGCTGCCATCTTTTTTGGACACGAAGAAGCAACCAGCTTCTACGGAAGATTTTGAAATGCGGATAAATCCTTTTTGCAGGTTTTCTTTCACATACTGCTCCATGGCCTGGGTCTCATGGATAGACAAAGAATATAGACGCCCCCTTTGGTAGAGGCCTGGCAGAGCATCACCAGGGATGAAACCCAGCGTCTGGTGATGTCTATGCGTTCCAGAGTTCAGGCTGTAATCGACTGCAAAGGATTTGCAACAAAGTATTAAAAAGTGAACGTTTGATGTAGGATTGTTTAGTTTGTCCCATTACTTTTGGTCCCTTGAAAAGTGGGAGGCACATATAGAAACCGTTGTAATTCCTACACTGTTCACCTGATTTGGATGTAAATACCCTCAAGTTAAAGCTGAAAGTCTGTAGTAAAAGCACATCTTGTTAGTTTCATTTCAAATCCATTGTGGTGGTGTATAGAACCCAAAATATGAGAATTATGTCCCAACATTTATGGACTTGACTGTACTATCTATCTTTTCTCTTGTATAGCTACCAGAAATTAAAAAACAAACATTTTAAAATTAAGACTCAATAAAATTTTACCTTTATGTTTTTATATTGATGTTTGAATTTTTTTACTTTCACAGGTAGTTTTAGAGGTGGACTATTGATTGACTTTTCTATCGGACCCATCATTTTCCACCTGTTGCCAATCTGTGAAGTTTTCAAGGCTATCACTGTTCTAGAAACAAATGATTTCTGCATTAAAGAGCTGGAGAGCTGGATAAATAAAGAAGAGGAAGCTTTTGACTGGTCTCATCTCTCTGAGGTTTTTCCGGAAATGGAAAGCAACAGGTAAATTAGTGTCACTCTCAGATTAGGTCACATGTTAATGTACAGACAACTGAATGCTTTATTATAACATGTAAAGAACAATCCATATCATATTTCTGCTTTGTTTTAAAATAGGTTATATAAAAAATATTTTAAATAAATTTCATAAAATTAGCCATCCCATAGTTACAGAAATGATATGCATAGTGTGATTATTGAAGTGTAATAAGGGTAGAGATGGTGCATTTGTAGGGGTGTTACTTGCCAAGCCCAACCATTCGGCCTCTGCAAAATGACTTGAATTCTATATCATCTCAAAGATATCTGGGGGTTCATCCTACGCTTTTACTAAGAAAAACACTTCCCTTACATAGTGCACTATACAAGATATATACATATTTTTTTTAAAACCAGTCAGCTCCCTCCACCCAACGCCCTCAACCATGCTGGTTTTATAGCAGGAAGAAATAGAGTTCTGGTTCTATTCAGCATGGGACTGGAAGCCTCTGGGAGGAAAGTACCTTTTAGGGGGACCCCATCTGACACTTCATAGAGAGACTAGACCTGTGCTGAGCAGTCTGGGGATGGTGTCCCTGTTATAGAGGAAAGTAGCCTATGCTCTATAGCAGAGCCGTAACTAGAAATTTTAGTGCCCTGGGCGAGAAAGAGCACTGGCGCCCCCTTCCTATCTTGGTAGGTGTTGGTGGTCTCTCCCTGCCATAATGAAAGCTCGGCATTGCGAACTGGGAGGTCACACTGCCCTAGTTACAAACCCAATTTGTATTATTTATTATACAAATTGGGTTTGTAACTTTTTCTTGTTTTGTAAACAAGACAAGAAAAAACCCAAAATGATTTAAATAAGAAGATTGTGCTTACCTGCTATACTCAAGTTTGTCCGCAGCTCTTCCAATCGGCAGCCACCAGGACTCCCCTGACATCAGATGAGGAGGAAGAAGGTAAGAAGGGAAAAGAAGGGGTAGCTGTGAGGGGCACAGGGGAAAAGTGAGTGTTGGGGCAAATGGTAGAAGAAGGTGGGGAGATAGATAAAACGAAAGGGTGGACAAAGTAACACAGGGGGAGACAGAGTTGCACAAAATTAAAAACAAACACAAAGTGGGGGTAAGAGATGCACAGACACACATACAAAACTGCAGGACACAGAGTTCAACAAAAATAAACACAGACACAAAGTGGGGGTAAAAATGAGACAGACTGACACAGAGATGCACAGACACAGACAAGGGGGGAGCAGAACCACACATACAAAATAGCAGACATAGAGGAAAACACAAGAGGGGAGAAGAGACAGGCAGACAGAAACACGGTGGGGAGTGAGGGAGGAGGGGTATAAGTTTACTTACCGACAGCAGAAAGTCAAGGGAATCTGTGCAGTGCAGGCAGCAGGACCTGTACATCATGTGACCAGGAGCAGAGAGGTCAGGGGGCGAGCCTGTGCAGTGTGCACATGAAGAGGCCACGCCCCCTGTATAATCAGAGTGGTCGCATGCTGCCTCTATACAGGAACAGGCAGCATGCGGAAAATCGTATAGAAAAATGGAGGAGAGTGGGGCGATTTGGAGAGGGAGACATAGCTAGCTGCACAGTACAAGTTGCGAGGGGCCGTTGCGCCCCCTTGGCTTTGCGCCCTGGGCGGTCGCACCGGCCGCACCACCCTTGTTACGGCTCTGCTCTATAGTGCTCGGGTTGGTAGAATAATTGCTATAAAATCAGACATTATTATCTTAATCATCATAAGGTGACTGTCATACACAACAGCTGAATAAACCTCACTGAAAGACTACCAGGGAGAAGGTCGAGTTACAACATATTTATAGTATTAATCAGGAACATGCTAAATAAATCAATAGTTCCCATTGCATGCTGAAATAGGCAGTTTTATTGCAGTCCAAATGTGTAGCAACAGTTGTATACTGTACTGTATAACCAGGATAACCATGTGATACATGTGCCAAAAATCATCATCATGTAGCATAGCTTAAAATCAATGTACAGTGTAATTGCAGGTCACAGCCTTAAATGATGTAGAAACCCAAGTCAGAAACAATCCATTTAATTCACCCATTTCTAAGGTATTATTAAGTGCCCATATTATCTTAGACTTCTCATCAAATTAATTAGTACTTAGCATCCTCGGAGCAGGAAATCTGCAGTATGAAAACAACTTGTGTGTTCACATTTGCAAACATTTGTAAATGTACAACAATAATGCACTAGAAGTGTCACATGTAGATCTAATCAATGCTGTAGTTTCTAGCTTTTTTGTAAACTAAATTGTATCGTGGTCTTCTTTAGTTACTTAAAGTAAAGTGAGGTCTGGTGCATTTATTTTACAAACACTAATAAAAATAATAATAACAATCATTTTATTTATATACAGATGCAGATTAAAAAAACACATAATACAAAATAAGCATATAAAGGTTTGGCAGAGTGCAGAAAAGAGAGCTAAGCATTTGGGGGTTTTATAAATTATTGGGCATTAATTAAATGCTTCAGTAAACAAGAAAGTCTTTATTCTGTTTTTGAAGTGTGAGTGAGGACTTGGTGGACTGTACAAAGCAGTGAGTTCCAGAGAGGAGGAGCCGCAACGCTAAAAGAGCAACCCCCAAATGAATTATGGGATATTTATGAAACTGTTAGTAGTCCTTCATCTTTGGCTGGAAGTGAGCGAATGGGAGTTTAGGGAATTTGAAGCTGCTTCAAGTACCCAGGATCTTGGTTGTGTAGGGATTTGAATGTCAATAAGCTAATCTTGAAATAGATTTGCCATCTCACAGGCAGCCAACTTTGCTTTTCAGCGCTGGTACTGAAAGCTTAATGCCATCTCAGGATGGCATTACTTACCTTTTCCAATGGAGTGCGGTCCCGCTTGAGAGGATCCTCTTCGCAGGCTGTATTCTCCTCCCCTTCTTAGACCAGAGTTGACTTTACTGCGCATGCGTGTCAAAACATCGGCGCATGCGCATTAAGTGAACTCTGTTTGCTCAATGGAGCCTGTCCCTCATGCAATGAAAAAAAGTTTATTTCAGAGAGTGTTTTTCACCGAGGGTGTGTTATTGAATAGAAGTCGTACATCTTTCTGCATTGCAGTGATTAGTGATTAAGTACTGCTGCCCACCGCCCACCAATGGCAAATAGACCACTCAGACACAAAAAGGTTACCTGCAGAATGCTATAATATTCTTACTGTCAAGATGTCTGGTGTACATAGGAAGTTCTGATAGGTCCCTCAAACCTTTACATATACAGTAGGTTAGTGAATGTTATTAGCAACTCATTTATATAAAGAAAGTTGCATTTTAGATTAAATGATCCATTAACTCTTCAATTATCTTTTTCAGTGAAAAGTGGGTGGAAAAAGAAGAAACTCTAAGAAGAAAAATAAAACAAGTTATGAAATGTGATCTTAGCCAAGAGAACCCCACTCACCCCTTTGTACTGGAGAAAGCCGACTGTCTGCTGAGTGTGTATTTACTGCAAAAAATTAGCAAAGATAAAGATACTTATCGCAGAAACCTTAAAAAATTGTCTTCCATGATCAAAGTAGGCGGCCATCTAATCTTGTTAGGAGGATTTCATTCACAGTTTTTCTCAGTTGGAGATCACAAGTTACATAGCTTAACATTCGAAGAAGACTTTGTAAGAGAGGCTGTAGTAGACACAGGATTTACCATAGAGGATCTTCAGATATTAAACAGCAATGTATGCAGTGATATTATAATCTATGAAAATATTTGGTTTCTTAGGGCTCTCAAAGTAAGGGAGGTTTTATAAAACAACAAAAAACAGGTGTGGGTGGGAAAATGAAACAGTTTTCCACAGGATAAAGGAAAAGGCTTTTGTTTGTTTATTTTAGATTAAGGATCAGAGTAAACAGGTATTTTAGCAGGAACTAATAATGATCTTAGAGGAAATAAAGGATAACTATATGAGAGTTAAATTACTGATAATGACTCACAAAAGGGCATGTAAAATAAGGTCATTGGTACTTCATTAGTTATATTATAAAATTCAAGTTGAAAATGTACTAATATATAACTGAAATGTTTGGCATATAGATTGTAAGCTCTTAGGTCAAGGACTTTGCATCCTTTATACCAATCAGTGCCTTCTGTAATAGTGTGATCATTGCATCTTTGCTTCCTATTTCAACATAATTGTATAAATTGATAATTGATGCTTTACAGATATCCAATAAATAATTAAACACAAAAGGCACATTTTTGTGGCAACCCATTTAAAACTTGTATATTTTAATATTCGAAGTAGAGACACGTGAATCTTGTGTAAGAGACAATATTTCCTGTAAATAACATTTTTGTTTAATTGCACAATTACAATATATTTAGTTATCATTTATTGTAATTTATTTATATAGTACCACATATTCCGCTGATTTGTAAAGAATATTGTATATAGTGTGTGTACATAATTATTTATTTAATATATATATTGTGGCACACACAAACACCCTCTTGCTTTGATCTTTGCTTTTTTTTTCTTTTACGGTCAGGATAGCAAAGTAACAGATAACACACAGTTCCACACACTTTCTCGTAACCCTAATGCTATATAAACAGAGACCAACTCCCTAGACACTGGGCGACTAATTCAGCATCGGACATGCAATAGAAAAGAAAAAGACAGGTTTAAATATTTTGCAGTCCTCCCGTAGCCAGGGGAGGGCTGCAGACTTTAGCCCGGGGGGCAAGCACACAGCACTGTCCCATAAGTAGCGGCCCATCCTTAAAGGGTGTTTTTTGGTACAATATATATTTATCTATAGAAAAAGAGGCTATTCTAGTGTTGCTTAATCCATATATATATATTTATGCCCAGGCCCAGAGCTGTATTAAGGCACTGGGGCGCCTGGGCACTGTAGACAGGGTAACCCCTTATGATGTAGCTTGGTTATCATTTTAGACAAATACACAGGCAATACTGTGTGCACTACAGTTAGATGCACACAGTTCTGCCATCATGTGCAGTACACAGTGAAGCTGGACATACCTCCCAACTGCCCTAAGCGAAACAGTCACCCAAATTCGAGACTGTCCCACCAGATTCAGGACAGTTGGTAGACTGTCCTGCTCTCTCCTACCTGCTCTTGTCACTTTCACCACTTGTGGCTGCTGGTTACAAAGGGGAGGGCTGGCAGACTTTTGCTAGGGGGACAAGCACACAGCACTGTCCCATAAGTAGCGGCCCATCCTTAAAGGGTGGTTTTGGTACAATAAATATTTATCTATATAAAAATAGGCTATTTTAGTGTTGCTTAATCCATATATATATATTTATGCCCAGGCCCAGAGCTGTATTAAGGCTCTGGGGGGTCTGGGCACTGTAGACAGGGTAATGTAGCTTGGTTATCATTTTAGACAAATACACAGGCAATACTGTGTGCACTACTGTTAAATGCACACAGTTCTGCCGTCACGAGCAGTACACGGTGAAGCTGAACATATCTCCCAACAGCCCTAGGCGAAACAGTCACCCAAATTCGAGACTGTCCCACCAGATTCAGGACAGTTGGCAGACTGTCCTACTCACTCCTACCTGTTCTTGTCACTTTCACCACTTGTGGCTGCTGGGTACTTTAGCTCATTTTCTGCTGTTTGGATCCTGGAATATTGGAGGCCCTATTTGGAAACAAAATGGGTACATAAAACTTAGAAAACTCCAACCAGTCCCAGTGTTAAATCAATAGCACCCACGTTTTATAAGTAGGCCTCCCTCCATCCAAACATTCAAATAATAATATTTACATTTGCTAAATAGATCTCTTTCCCTCCAACCGACCCTGACATTAGATAGCAAACACATTTAATATATAAACCTATTTCCCTCCCTCCAAACAGCCCAGGCAATAATTTAAATAGCATTTACATTTAACAAATATTACCATTTCCCACAACAATCACAGGCATTAAATAATACATAATCACATTTAATAAATAGACCCCATTTTCCACAAATAGCCCACAATCAAAAAATAGCTCCCAAACCACTACAGCAATAAAAGAAAGGTCCAATTACCCCATTATGAATTCATAGGCCCCGCTATTAAATTAAATTGCCCCACCATCACCCCACAAATAAAATAGCATCTAATAATTAGCCCCCACCTGCACTCCACAATAAAATTAATAACCTACCTCCCACATTATATTAAGACCCACCCTCCCTCCCCCACTACATTCATTTACTGGCCCCCCCACACACACACTGCATTCATTTACTGTCCCCAGCACACACACACTGCATTCATTTACTGACCCCCACACACACTGCATTCATTAACTGGCCCCAGCACACTGCATTCATTTAGTGGCATGTGGTGCACGTCCCATGTCACTACAGTAGAGAAGCACACAAAGTAGGAGGGAGGGGGAACGGAACAAGGATCCGCTGCGAACAGGAGAAGGTGGATGGGCCCGGGGGAAGGGCCAGCCTCCTAGTCTTTTTATAGGGACTGGCCCAAAGTAATCTTTTTTGCCCGGCCCGGGGGTCCTATGCCCCCCTGCCCTATTGCCTAGCACGCCCCTGGCCACAGCCCTAACTTGATGGACAGACGACACTCCCAACTTGCCTTTAAAAAGGAGTTCTCTGCAGGTGTTCTGTTTGATTATACTCACTGCAAACACACTCTGTCAGCTTGCTGGTAGCCGTGTAAAAGATCCCTCTAAACAAAAAAATATGTAAGTTAAATCACACTCTATGCTAATAATTTATCACACATTTGTTCTCCACCTCATTATCTTTAAACTAAGTGCACTGTTATGCAAATTTAAAATTCTGTCTGCAGCTTTAACTTGCAGAATGTCCGCTGAACACCTAACTGCTCTCTTAGAGGCCTGTGGAAAACCACTCCCTTTGTCACAGTGTATCTAGGCCGATAATTCTACAAATGGTTTCATGTGGGATTGAGCGTATGCAGGAGGCTACTTCCCACAGTAGAGAGTTGACCACACAATAGGAGCACTTGTGCACAATCTATAAAAGAAACACGCACTGTGTTTGTTGTTTTACACTTTCATTAATGATCTGTTGTAGAAGAAACTGATGGTGGATATTCATTATAATCCTTTTGCCTGAGGCACAATAGCTGTTATTATGCACCTTTAACAGTTAAAATTATAAAAGCTCAGTTAAAATTATAATAATAACCAGTTCCACAGACTAAGAAACTGATGCAGTGTACTTGTGGCTTTTTCTTGTGCACCTGTACTAATAAATGTTCCCCATTAAGGGTAATTTTTGAAACGTAAGAAATGCAAGCGGCTCGCCTTAGAACTTCTCTGCCATAAGGAGATATTCTATGTTTGCAGCTCTGTGGCTGTATCTGGAATTACACATGGATTAGAGATTAAAAATCGTACCTGACATTCTTTCCTACTAGCGATTTCGGAAAACACCCTTCTTGTATATCAAGTTTTACTGCTTGGTCCTTCCTCATTTATGGCTTATATTAATCGTGAGGCTGAGGAAATACGGGGACTGTCATTATTACATGTATCAGTACTGTACATTATAATATTTGTATTTAATTGTTTGAGCTACACTTAAAAATAGGTAATCCCATATTAGTGCACCTGGAATGTAGGTATAGAATAAGTATTTAGTATAATTATAGAACAAGGCCTAATCAACACCTTTGAGGTGGTTGGAAAAATAACTTTTATTTGCATGGACTAAAATGCTATGTACCCTCCTCCCCAAAAAAGTGTCATCTCTCTCATCCATTGAATCTCAATTAAATAATCCTGTCCAACAAAATGAAATCTCGCTTGTGCATGTGGGTTCATAACCGGTTGCATTCATTAACTGAACAACATTGTTTAATCATGAAAGTGAGGGGATACTGGACCTGTCTTTATTTGATCGGACACATGTTTATTTCATTGGTTGCAGTGCTCCTAAAGTTGTGGGTTTCCATATAAAGTGAACTTAGATGGTGGAAAGTGTACACCGATGAAAGCAAAGGACAAAGCCCAATCTCCACAATCTTTGACAGTGTCGGAAAAGTAAGATCCCCAGGAAAACAAGGAATATTTCCCTAAATGTGACCTTTCCATCCATTCATTGTTATTTAAATAATCCAGTCTGACACAATGGAATCTCATAACTAGTCAACCCCACACTCAGCAAGGAACATCCCGAACAGTCCACATCTCCCATCAGAGGTTGGAACCTTTATTCACTTCCATAGACTTTCAAAACTAAAAAACAATGTTCAACAAGACTGGACACATTTGTAAAGAAATCACACTTTCTCAGTTTCATAAATGACTCTTATTGTGTTTGCATTTTTCAGTGGCCAATGTGAAGACAAAGAGATGCGGTTGAATAAACAGCAATAAAATAGATTGTGAAATGTGAAATTGAGAAGGAAAATCTCACTGGCTCGGTGGTGCTACCTCCAGCCAACTGTGTAATCAGTGCCTGGCTCCTGGACGTCATCTGCAGAGACCATGATGATTACATCAGATATCTGGGAAAACTTGTAAAATTGCTGAAACCGGGAGGTTGCCTGATATTAGTTGGCGATTTAAATACAACTTATTTAATGATTGGGAAGCACAGGTTCCATGTCTTCAAATATGATGAGAACTATCCAAAACTAGTCCTCAGTGCAGAAGGATTTAGTAATGATCACTGAGATGTTTTTGAAATGAAAGACAGTGAGTGATCTTAGAGACTATGAGGGAATTATGTTCCTCACAGCACGCAAAGAACAATAGGTCTAGGAAGTAAATTAATCTGTGAACTAAAAACAGCTCATTATATCAATATACAGCTATTACATCTTAATAAAATACTTACATACCTCAAAAGTACTAAGTATGAATTCCACAGCTCCAAGTGTTAAATATTTATTCCTGAAAATATTTTTCTCTATTTTTCAACACTGACCAACTGTACAATACAATTCCTTTTTTCTGTATATTAAATGAATATACTATCTAGTCTTTCTTTGTTATTCAATGGGAATATTTACTGCACTGTTATTTTTACACTTTTGCATATTAAACATGTCATAATGCGTATTATAATGCACAATCTATATACAGTAGCACATTATGAGAAATAAAATGAATTATCAATGCTGAACATAAATGCATATGTTGCAAAGAATCAATAAATATTACCTACATTTTAAATAAAACACTTCTAATGTACGCTCACGTCTACACAGCTCAAGGGTTTTGCTGTAGAATGGAGAACTTGTAGTTGGGTTTTGCCTTTCTCACACTCTCCTGAGCATCAGTGTGAGAAGGTCACTTGCTAGAGAAGCCAATAAGAGGTCTATGATAACTTTGGCAGTGCTAAACACAATAGCAAAGGTTGAATAAACTACAACAATGTTGACAGCTTCTATATGTGAGGAAGGGGATACCCCCTCAAAAGTCTGATAGCGCCACCCTTTCCTCACTTAACTAGGGTTGACTCATTGTTAGGTCTGTCTAACTAGAAGACATACAGGGGAATTCAGTTGTCAAAAAATCAGCGCAATGTGCCTCCGGAACGGACACGAGACACCATGCGCAGATTTTTTTTTACAGATGTAACGCTAATTTTTCTTCACGCCCCATAGAGGTGCAAGCAAAAATGAGCGTTATTTTTTTACCGTAGTAACAGTAAAAAAGTACACCAGTTCTTAGGGACATCGCGGACAATTTTATACACCATTGTTACTGATATCTTTGTGAAACTTCAACCTGGCTTAGTGCTGCTAACTAAGGCTGTTCGACTGGAGCCATGTACACTGTGTGCTGTATTCCTGTCTCTTCAAACTCTTATTCAACACTACAGACAACACTGTCTGTGGGACAATAGCCCAGAGGCACTTCATAAATAGTTTTTTGGGAGTTTTGCAAGAAAAAATCATTTTCTGAAGAAATCTCAAGAGTTAGACTAGAAAAACATACGAGAGAACCACATATTATTATTATTATCTTTTATTTGTTAGGCGCCACAAGGTATCCGTAGCGCCGTACACAGTACAAACAGTGGACTATACAGGGTGAGACAGTACAGAACAATAAACAAAAATACCAATACTTCAAAAGCTCCACACAGGGTAATACAATAAGCAAGGAGTAGAAGAACAGGTGAGGAGACAGGAGGAAAGACGGCCCTGCTCATGTGAGCTTACATCCTAAGGGAGGTTGGACAGAACAGGCACAAGGGGAGCCAAAAGAGAGACGGGAGATTGAGTGGAGGAGGAGAGGTGGTTAAGTGGATGGTTGGTAGGCTTTACGAAAGAGGTGAATTTACAGTGCACGTTTGAAGGAGCACAGAGTAGGAGAGAGACGGATGTAACGAGGGAGGTCATTCCAGTGAAGGGGGGCTGCCCGGGAAAAGTCCTGGATTCTGGAGTGGGAAGAGGTGATGAGAGTGGAGGAGAGGCGGCGATCATTGGCTGAGCGCAGGGAGCGGGCAGGAGTGTGAATGGAGAGGAGGTTAGAGATGTAGGGGGCGGTAGAGTGGGAGAGAGCCTTGTAAGTGGTGGTGAGGAGCTTGAAGAGGATTCTATAGGGGAAGGGAAGCCAGTGTAAGGAGAGGCAGAGTGGGGAGGTCGAGGAGGAGCAGCGTGAGAGGAAGATGAGTCTAGCGGCCGCATTGAGTATAGAGCGGAGGGGGGAGAGACGGGAGTGGGGGAGGCCAGTGAGGAGGAGGTTACAATAATCGAGGCGGGAGATGATGAGTGCGTGGTTGATAGTTTTGGCGGCGTCCTGTGAGAGAAAGGGACGGATGCGGGCGATGTTGCATAGTTGGAAGCGACAGGTTTGGGCAAGGGAATGGATGTGGGGAGCAAAAGAGAGAGAGAGGAGTCGAGGGTGACACCCAGGCAGCGGAGTTAGGTGACAGAGGAGATGGTGGTATTATTGACGACAATAGAGAGGTCATGGTGGGATGGGAGTCTGGGTGGAGGAAAGACAATAAGTTCTGTTTTAGAGATATTAATTTTGAGAAAGCGAGCAGACAACCAGGAGGAGATGGCAGAGAGACAGTCAGATACACGAGAGAGGAGGGTGGAAGAAAGATCAGGAGAAGAGATGTAGAGCTGAATGTCATCAGCATAAAGGTGATACTGAAGACCGAAGGAGGAGATGAGAGCACCAATGGAGGAGGTATAGAGCGAGAAGAGTAACGGGCCGAGAACAGAGCCTTGCGGGACTCCTACAGGGAGAGGGTAGAGGGAGGAGGAAGAACCAGACGTGGATACAGAGAAGGAGCGGTTGGCGAGGTATGAGGTGAACCAGGCATGGACAGAACCAGAGAGGCCGAGAGAGAGCAGAGTTTGCAGCAGGAGGGGGTGGTCCACGGTGTCGAAGGCTGCAGAGAGGTCGAGGAGGATGAGTAGGGAGAAGTGACCCTTGGACTTAGCCAATAGGAGGTCATTAGTACACAGTACAAACAGTGGACTATACAGGGTGAGACAGTACAGAACAATAAACAAAAATACCAATACTTCAAAAGCTCCACACAGGGTAATACAATAAGCAAGGAGTAGAAGAACAGGTGAGGAGACAGGAGGGAAGACGGCCCTGCTCATGTGAGCTTACATCCTAAGGGTGGTTGGACAGAACAGGCACAAGGGGAGCCAAAAGAGAGACGGGAGATTGAGTGGAGGAGGAGAGGTGGTTAAGTGGATGGTTGGTAGGCTTTACGAAAGAGGTGAGTTTACAGTGCACGTTTGAAGGAGCACAGAGTAGGAGAGAGACGGATGTAACGAGGGAGGTCATTCCAGTGAAGGGGGGCTGCCCGGGAAAAGTCCTGGATTCTGGAGTGGGAAGAGGTGATGAGAGTGGAGGAGAGGCGGCGATCATTGGCTGAGCGCAGGGAGCGGGCAGGAGTGTGAATGGAGAGGAGGTTAGAGATGTAGGGGGCGGTAGAGTGGGAGAGAGCCTTGTAAGTGGTGGTGAGGAGCTTGAAGAGGATTCTATAGGGGAAGGGAAGCCAGTGTAAGGAGAGGCAGAGTGGGGAGGCCGAGGAGGAGCAGCGTGAGAGGAAGATGAGTCTAGCGGCCACATTGAGTATAGAGCGGAGGGGGGAGAGACGGGAGTGGGGGAGGCCAGTGAGGAGGAGGTTACAATAATCGAGGCGGGAGATGATGAGTGCGTGGTTGATAGTTTTGGCGGCGTCCTGTGAGAGAAAGGGACGGATGCGGGCGATGTTGCATAGTTGGAAGCGACAGGTTTGGGCAAGGGAATGGATGTGGGGAGCAAAAGAGAGAGAGAGGAGTCGAGGGTGACACCCAGGCAGCGGAGTTAGGTGACAGAGGAGATGGTGGTATTATTGACGACAATAGAGAGGTCATGGTGGGATGGGAGTCTGGGTGGAGGAAAGACAATAAGTTCTGTTTTAGAGATATTAATTTTGAGAAAGCGAGCAGACATCCAGGAGGAGATGGCAGAGAGACAGTCAGATACACAAGAGAGGAGGGTGGAAGAAAGATCAGGAGAAGAGATGTAGAGCTGAATGTCATCAGCATAAAGGTGATACTGAAGACCGAAGGAGGAGATGAGAGCACCAATGGAGGAGGTATAGAGCGAGAAGAGTAACGGGCCGAGAACAGAGCCTTGCGGGACTCCTACAGGGAGAGGGTAGAGGGAGGAGGAAGAACCAGACGTGGATACAGAGAAGGAGCGGTTGGCGAGGTATGAGGTGAACCAGGCATGGACAGAACCAGAGAGGCCGAGAGAGAGCAGAGTTTGCAGCAGGAGGGGGTGGTCCACGGTGTCGAAGGCTGCAGAGAGGTCGAGGAGGATGAGTAGGGAGAAGTGACCCTTGGACTTAGCCAATAGGAGGTCATTAGTAACCTTGGCAAGGGCAGTTTCGGTGGAGTGTTGGGGACGGTAGCCGGATTGGAAGGTCGAGGAGGAAATGGTCAGAGAGGTGTTTGGCGAGGCGGCTGCAGACAATCCGCTCAAGTAATTTGGAGGCATAGGGTAGTAGTGAGATAGGGCGATAATTAGCAAGAGAGGAGGGGTCCAGATTGGGTTTTTTGAGGAAAGGAGAGATAAGAGCGTGTTTAAAAGAGGAGGGGACAACACCAGAGGAGAGTGATAAGTTGAATAGGTGTGCGAGATAAGAACAGGCAGTGGGGGAGAGAGAGCGAAGGAGGTGAGAGGGGATGGGGTCGAGAGGACAGGTAGAGGGTGGGGAGGAACCAATAAGAGAGCGGACTTCTTCGCCTGTTGTGGGGCAAAAGGAGCACCAAAGTTGGTTGTTGGAGGGAGGAGAAGCAATAAGGGTGGCTGGAGAAGGGGAAGAAGAGATGTTCAGTCTGATGGCCTCAATTTTGGAAGAGAAAAAGGTGGCGAAGTCAGAAGCGGAGAGGGAAGGCGGGACAGAGGGGGGGGAGAGAGTAGCGAGGTAAAGGTGGCAAAGAGGCGGCGGGGATTGGAGGACTGAGAAGAAATGAGGGACTTAAAGAAGGACATAATAAGTAGAGGACGATTGTATAGTCTGGTGAGGCCAAGATTTAACTTTTTACTCTTTTTGTCTCTAGCCTAATGTTGCATATCAATTCAAGGACAATATAGGGCTAATTAAATAAAATTGCATTTGGGTACAAAAGCAATTAATCAATAGTTTGCTTTTAGTCCAAGTTATACAATAAAAACATGTCTCATTGAAGCCAGTGTCAATTGCTAACAACGCAGTGGCTACACTTCACCTCTGTGAAAGGAAAAATGGATTGAGCATGATATAGTCACGTTTTGGAGGAAAACTGGCTGTAGTCTGTAAGAGACCCAGGACTTGGGAGAAGATTTATATTGCATCAAAACAATGGCCAGAAAAATACAGCAAAGGACACTTTGGAATGGCTTAAATACAATAAAAAAAAGCTAGACCTCAATCCCATCAATAATCTGTGGAATAATTTGAAAATTGCTGTAAACCAGCAGTCTCCATCCAATCTCATGTAACTCTAGAGATATTGCATATGTCATCAGTTATTGCCTGTGTTTTATTTGTAGATAATTGAAATCAGATTTAGAGTCAATCTATTTTGATTCCATGATGTAACAAAATAAAATGTGAAAAATGCCAGTGGGACAATACACAATAACGTAAACTATGAAGAATTCTATGGTAAATTAAATGGTCAGTCTGAGTCTGTCGAAGACAAAAAGAGGGACATTTATGGTTGGACATATTTGGGCATAGAACGTGCAAAGAAAAAGACATACAATAAAATCATGCTTCATCATAATCATCTATTTATATAGCGCCAGCATATTCCGTAAACCGCTGTCCAATTGGGAACAACCTATGTGTATTAGGTCAATGCATTGCAAGATGTGGTCAGCTCTAAAAGAGTAGTACTTATGCCAGGCATACATCTGGGTTAGCTATGCACAACTCAAACTATAGTGAAGAAGTCACATGTTTGTAATGAATTGCATTAGAGGATTAAACATCAAAGAGAGATTTTTGCTGCATCTACTGACTAGTAAGCTAATTTTATGGCAATTTCAACTGGAACCTGTAAAAGAGCAACAGGGTGTGTTGATAAAAAGAAATATGAAGACTAGTTGTCCAATTTCTAAAAAAAACACACCCTGTTACTTAATACGGTGTCCAACTACACACACTTCTTTATACGGAATTTACTAACTCAGAGACTGTGAACTCATCACATCTTGGACTACTCTTGTCAATGAGACTCATTTTACCATTTCAGCTTCCTGGGACCTCCGCGTCCATAAATCTAGGATCAATGCTGATTTAGGTTTTGGAGTCATTGTCATACTCCTGTATTGTGTTTATGCATATGCATTTAGTATATACGGAATACTACCTATATATTGGCATAGAGACTGTGAATCTATCACATCTTGGACAAACATTTTATTAATTGGGACTCTCCCAAACAGCTCAGTTTCCTGGGACCTCCATGTCCAATTTCAGAGGATTATTGCTGATCTAGGTTTTGAGCCAATGTCATCATTATGTTTATTGTTACTATGCATATGCCTCCAGTTTGCCACCTTGCATATCATGCATAGTATTGCTATTGTGTTTGCTATTGTGTTTTATTAAACATTATACCTTATTCTACATCTTTGTCACTTCTCTGTGCGCTACGGGGAGACCATTCTAAACTATCTATTTAAGGGTCGGAACTACCCTGTATATCCTTTTCCCCTCAAGCAGCCTCTTTCTCTAACTCTAGTAGAGGAGCGCTCACCAAACCCTCTATTGTAAATCTATCAAGCAGAAAGTTTCCGGTGGGTTTGAAAAGTGGAGATGTTGGCTGTAGCAACCCATCAAATTCTACCTATCATTTTGTAGAACAGGGTTGTCCAACCCGCGGCCCGCGGCCCGCATGCGGCCCAGCACGTCAGTAAATGTGGCCCAGAAGGAGTTTTGGTTGTGGCAAGGGGGCAGCACTGTTAATGGGAAAAAAAATCCTGAAAAAAAAGAAAAGAAACTACTTACCTTGCGGTCACGCAGTCACGTCAGCTGGTACTCCGGCTCCCTACCTTGTCTCCTCCTCCATGCGGTGCTCACAGTGAATGTCGGGCGTGATGTCATCACGCCCAACACCCATTGCGGAGCGCAGCACAGAGGAGTCACCCATGCGAGAAGAACAATCAGCAGCACAGAATTGGAGAAAACAAGAAAAGAGGACAGGAGAACAAGCCGATTAAAAGGTAAGTTAAGGGGGATTTTTTTTATTATTTCAAGGGACACTGACCAGTGAATAAAAGTCACCTGGTCCTGGAGCATCATGGACCTTATCTCCCTGCTACATACTTCTACTTGTAATACTAATGGGGCATTATATATTATTCTCTTTGGCCCATTATAAGTTGTTATCCCTTAACTAACATAGTGTTGTAATTAGCAAAACAGGTGACAATTTGGGGTCACAGTGGTGTATATGTCAGGTACCGCAGGCCTGGTCAGGGCACCCTGATATACAATGCCTGGCTTAAATGCACTTTATTGATATTGCAGCGAAACAATACAAAAAGTGATTATAGTATAATAACTAGAGAGGATTTTTTGAACAGGGCGATTGAAAGGTAAGTATAGGGGGATTTGAAAAAAAAGTGATATAGATATATATATATATATATATATATATATATATATATATCTCACTTTTTTTCTCATATATATATGTTAACTATGTTTTCTATGGTTTTTTGGATGATCAGCTATCGTTACTGTTAGTGTATCTTATGTGCGGCCCAAACCAACTCGTCGTCTTCCAATGTGGCCCAGGGGAGCTAAAAGGTTGGACATCCCTGTTGTAGAATGTACTAAATAAATGACAGCTAGAATCTGACTGGTTGCTATAGGCAACATCTCCACTTTTCAAACCCAACGGAAACTCGCAGCTTGATATATTTACCCCCTAGACACAGTTTTATTTTTTTGTATCACGTCATCATTTTTCTTGTAAATACAGAGTAACTGGTACAAATCCACAGCAGAGTGTAACCCAAACACAGATAGATATTTCATATTATCATTTTACCCCTGGCACTGTAGCTATCCTTAAATATCTTTAAATAAACAGCTATTATATTAATAATTAGTTTCACATGCCTATAGCAAAATGCAATTTACCTGTGACTAACTTGTGACTAAAGTTATATTTACTTGTAACTCATTATGTTTAAGGTCTGCTCATATTCAGGTGTATTTATCTCTTGTGATCAAACAGGCTGACAAGGGAGGGGGAGTCATTTTACTGGATAAGTCCGACTATGTTAAGGAGGCCATGCGTCAGTTAAATGTTTCTACTTCTTATTGTGTATTAAAGATTGATCCTACTAAAATATTTCAAGAACAATTGAAATCTCTCTTACATAGTGCGTTGTTTGAAGGTGTTATTACAAACGATGAATTTGGTTTACTGTTTTCTAAACACCCTATTATTCCAATTTTTATATTATTTACCGAAAATTCATAAGTCGCTTAATCATCCACCTGGAAGATCTATCATTTCCGAGATAGGTTCACCTACATCCAATCACTTTTTATGTTGATTATTATCTTTAGAAGTATGTGATCACTCAAAAAACCTATATAGGGACACTATACATATTCTTGAATTGATACAACATATTGAATGGAAACCAGGCATGTTATTTTTGAGTATTGATGTGCAGGCCCTTTATACCCATACACTATAAGGTATTGAAGAGGTATTAAAGAAACACGAACAAACCTCAGTTAAACATAATGACTTTCTTCTAGGGGCAATAAAATTTATTTTGACACATAATTATTTTTCCTTTGATTCCACAATGTACCTGCAAATTATGGGGACGGCCATGGGCACCAGGTTTGCTCTGAGCTATGCCAATTTGTACATGGAGCATTTCAAGATATTTGATATCACTCCCAGGGAGGGTGATAGATACAACAAACTGTGTCATAGTGAGGCTATGTGGATTTTTAGGCTACAGACTTTGTTTCATGAGGGTCTTAATGAGACAATTGAGTTTTATGATTGGTATCAATAAGAGGGGTGTGGAAAATATGGCCAGTACTAAGAGGCAAACTAAGGTGTCTTTTAAACTGGAAAGCCTTTCCTACGGTTTTTTGAAATAGGTTAATAAATTAAATCAGTATGTTTTGTTCGAAATATGTATCATTATCCTATTTTAATTTACATACTATTTCTATAGATATGGGAATGTGTATTTTTTATAATTATTAGAATGCTTTTATAATTATTTGGTTGAATCTATGTTGAGCATCAAAGTAGGAATTTACAATTTATTGCTTACTATTTGAAATCTTCTTTCAGCACTGTATATATCTTTTTGTTTAGAACTCTTTATTTGTGGATATAACACTATCCCTATACAGCTGCGTTTGTTGATTCAATATCAAGTGTGGAAATGTTGGTTTAGCGCCAGGTGATATATTTTGGTTTGTGTACTAAATAAATGACAGCTAGAATCCAACTGGCTTCTATAGGCAACATCTCCACTTTTCAAACTCACCGGAAACCTGCAGCTTAATACATTTACCCCCAAGACTCATTTTTATTTGATGTTTTATGCAAAGACAATATTTTACAGTATAACGAGAACTGCCAATATCACAAGTCATCATTTTGCTTGCAAATATAGAGCAAATGGTACAAATCCACAGCAGAGTGTAACCCAAACACAAGATAGAATTTTAATATTATCGTTTTACCCCTGGCACTGTGGCTATCCTTTTACATCTTTAAATAAACAGTTATTATATTAATAATTAGTTTCACATGCCTATAGCAAGTTGCAATTTACCTCTGACTAACTTGTGACTAAAGTCATATTTACTTGTAACTCATTATGTTTAAGGTCTGCTCATATTCAGGTGTATTTATACCTGCTATCCAGGGACATTATTATCATAAGACTCTACAGTGTCAGGATGGACCCCAGCTGTCTTAAGTACTATCATGTACATGAGTTTGATGCAAAAGATATTCTCTGTACATATTGTTCACCAACTACTGAAAGGGCAATTCTTGAGGAGCTGGTAATATTTCCTATGAAAGAGCTTCAGAAACTGCAGGCTTCAGGTAAATACATGAATTGGTAATTGTCAGTATGTCAGCATTGTGTAATGGAAGGTCATATTTTTGAGATACAGGAGCAGGGGCGCAGCGTTGGCAGAGTAAGCGGAGAATGTGACCATGGTTGCTAATCTATTTCCGAGTCAGTCTTATCATTGTTACACACTTCCATCATCTCTGTCCACCAATTAAGAGGATGCACTCTCCTCTCCTCCTCATTGTCCTCTTCTTTTTAGATCCATGAGGTTGTGTGAAGAGAGGACGCCTGGGAGGCAAGTGAAAGCAAGTCTATCAAAGAAGCTTGTAGGGTCATGGTAGCAGAGATATTGATGGTAATCTAAGGGAGTTTTGTGTCATAATTAGCTTTTTTTCACAATAATGCTGGGTACACACTACAAACACTTTCTATCAATTTGCTATCACTAATTATTTTACAAACCACTGAAGTTCCAGTTTACCGATACATGCGTACACACTATACACAACTTACCTTCAGATCTGTGCTCTTCATCTGGTCCTATAGCGGTGCAGTTGTTTAAAGAATGACAGCACAATATTCATTCAATACTTAACTCCCTGTCAGAAAATAAGCTTTGACTTTTCCCCAATGTCATTATAAATTCCGTTAGCTTCTGTGACTCTGAAACAAAATATTCAGTCTCAGAATGAACGGATGAATTAGTCCACCTTCAGCACTCTCTACATTTAACAACACAGACACCGGGGCAGATTTCTAACACTCTCTCTGGGTAGACAGTCGTATCAGTGCATACACACTGCAGGATCGGAAGGCGGTTGGAACAATATTTATTGTCCTGTTGCACAATCAAATGAAACGACGATCGGTACTCTGGAACGGCTGTCATTCAACTATATACACACTAATACGACATTGGCCCAAATTGTCGTTTATCGCTAGGTTGAACCAATAGTCGGCTGAAAACCCTGTAATGTGAACCCAGCCTGAGCGTTATAACCACATGCTTGAATTATGATGTAAAGATATGAGTGGAAAAGAAGAGATTACAGAAGTTAATAAAGTTTGAGATGAGAACAAGAGATAGCGATTAACTGATTTGTAAGAGTATAAGTGGACAGGTGATAGAATGGGAGGATAAATGGTTTGAGACTTCATTGTTATGTGTGAGATCAAACAAAGAGAGGATGCAGGAGCGTACAAGATAGGAAATGAGCAGGCTATTGCTCGGGGAAGAGGACTCCATTTTAAATCAAACCTGGTTAATATTAAAAGTAGCAGCAAGATCTGGGGAAGTGATGATGTTCAGAGGGGTTGGTGTGGGAGACTTGAAAATGATTTAAATGTGTTAAAGAGACATATGAGTTTAGAAGCCTGAGCAGAGATGAGAGATTGGAGGTGTTTTGTTTGGCAGTGTCCAGAACATTTTGATGAGATGATGGTCTGACAAAGGGAAGAGTGTTATAGAAATCAGAAACTGTGCAAAGTTGAGAAAAACAATATCAAGTTAGATGCAACAAGTAAATGTATTTGGCCACTTGTAGAAGCCAACAGTGGTGTTAAAGAGAGATATTTGGAAGCAGAAGAAAATGCATCCTCTCTGGACAGACCCGCAAGATACAGTGCATATATAATATACTAAATTACATTTGAAAATAAACCCTGCTTTTCCCCATATTGTCACTATCCTTCCATACTATAACAGAGAGGAATACTATCACCATATGTTTAAGGGTCTTTTCAAAGGTTCCCATCCAGGGAAATGACTGAGGCTTAAAGAAGCATCTGCAAAAGCGCAGTCCCGGGCCAGAAAAACAACATGTACAGGGAGTTTCTCGAGGGTGATGGCTGAAAATTGCTTTAATTCCCTTGTCCCCTTATGATATAAATCCAAACTTTTACATATAATCAATACATGTAAGCTAGTAATAAGCATTACATATTCTACTGTTAACATTGTGTTATGGCAACCAGTGCGGCATAAACTTGTAGAACTAAGCAGAAGAGGTCTCTACCTATAGCAGCCGCCTTTCCCGTAGAGACTGGTTATGCTCACAGGTACTCGGATGCCCCCAGGACTTACACTCAGTGTAGTACAAGTTTATGGCCAAACGGTAGCGCTCAGGTACAGGAGGTAATACACGGATTAGAGATAGGCCAGAGGTCTGCGGACTGGGCAGATATGATAGTGTTTGACTAGCCTGACAGAGCACAGGTGGAGACGTCTGGTACAAGCTGGGTCAGGGGCACAGGCAAAGGTTCAGTGTCCGGGTACAGGCAGAAGCTCAGCGTCACAGGCAAAGGTTCAGAGTCCAGGAACAGGCAGAGGTCATACACGGGAAAGCAATCCAAGCTTAAACACCAACACAGCATAGTAGCAGGTAGTAAACTGGAACAGTACGCTATAACCATCAGTGAGGCTCAGTTTTCACTGCCTTAAATATTACTGACAGCCAATCAGGGCAAAGCCCTGCAAGTATCCCCAGGAGTAGCCTATTATATTAGAAGTGCTGGTGGGAACTAATCAGCCCTAGAAGGCTGATACTAAACAGCCCGGCTGTTTGACAGCTAGCCGGGACCGGCAGTAGGGAGTAGCAGGCGTCCCGGTTGTTGCCTAGGCAACCGGGGCGTGGAGACCAGAAGTGACATCCCGGTCATCATGGAGACGGCCGGGACGCCAGAGACCAGGGGCAGTGAGTCGATGCGGTGCCGCGGCCACCACAGCTCCTGATAGTAACCCCTCCAATGCACCAGAAACTGGGTCCGAGCTTGAACCTTTTTTGGTGTCAAGAATTTTTTCCACGACAAACTCATGCTCTCCATTTACAAGAAGAGGCCGAGGCCTATATGAAGAGGGACGATTGAACTTGCTGGGAGGATCCACCTTCTTCAGAAGAGAGCAATGAAAGGTGCTAGGAATTCTTAAGGATTGTGGAAGTTTAAGTCTGAATGCCACAGGATTAATTTTCTTCTCAATTGTAAAAGGTCCAATAAATTGAGGTCCTAGTTTCTTACATGGTTGCCTCAATCTGATGTTCTGAATTGTCAGCCAGACTTAATCACCCACTTTTAATAGACAAGGACCACTGTGACGATCAGCGAGGGATTTGGACCTGCAGGAGGCTTGACGTTGTGAAGAGTGTACTTTTTTCTGAATGGACTTTAGCCGAGATGCTAAGGCAGAAGTCCCGGCATCACCGACAGAGAAAAAAGAGTTTGCTTTTAGATGGAACCCAAAGTTACAGAAGAAAGGGGATGTACCAGTTGCAGAATTTCAGGAATTATCATATGCAAACTCTGCCCACGGTAACAGAGAGAACCAGTTGTCATGAAATTTGGATATATAAATGTGCAGAAATTGTTCTAGAGTTTGGTTAGTTCTTTCTGTCTAACCATTCGATTGTGGGTAGTAAGCTGATGACAGACTGACTTTAATTCCAAGCGAATTGCAGAAGACCCTCCAAAACGGAACTATAAACTGAGACCCTTGATCCGAGACAATGTCTTCCTGGAAACCGTGGAGACGGAAAACGTGTGAAATGAACATCGTGGCCAAGAGTTCCGCATTCGGTAACTTGGATAATGGTACGAAGTAGGCCATTTTGCTGAAACGATCAACGACCACCCAGATGGTGTTATGACCAAAGGACCATGGAAGATCGATTATGAAGTCCATCGAGAGATGTGTCCAAGGTTTACCTGGGGTAGGTAAGGGCATCAATTGACCAGAAGGACGGTCCTTAGAGGACTTGTCTCTAGCACATTCCGGGCAAGCATAATTTACTGCATCCGAAGATAAAGTAGGCCACCAAACCCAGCAAGATAGAGTTTCGATGGTTTTATGGATTCCTGGATGACCTGCCGACCGATTGCTATGGCATTCCATGAGGGCTGACTTTCAGAGATGGACGGAACAAATTATTTATTAGCAGGAGTCTAAGCTGGAGCATTTTTTTGGAACTGGCGTAGAGTGGCCCCAAGATCCTGAATTAGGGCGACATGAATGGAGGACAAAGGAACAATAGGTTGCGGATCAGGAGACTGAGGATGACATGCCATGAAACTTCAGGACAATGAATCGGCTTTGGTGTTTTTTGAACATGGAGGGAAAGTGATAATGAAATTAAACTGAGTAAAAAACAAAGCCCAGCGGGCTTACTGGGATTCAAGGTTTTCATGGTCTGAATACACTGGAGGTTTTTGTGGTCAGTGAAGATTGTAACGACATGGGTTGCTTCCTCTAACCAGTGCCGCCACTCTTCAAAGGCCCACTTGATGGCCAACAATTCACGATTTCCAATGTTGTAATTGATTTCAGCGGGTGAAAATTTTCTGGAAAGGTAAGCACAGGGATGCAATTTCTTACTCTGAGGATCCTTTTGGGAGAGAATGGCAACTCCCCCAACATCTGAAGCAGTATTCAACCCCCAACCAAGGGGTTACCATACAAGCCACAGGCGGTAATGCTCGATCCAAACTTAATACCAGGAATACCCAGCGTCTGAGCCAAGTGGATATCCAGAAAGTTACCTGCTGCACCACTATCGAGGAAGGCCGACTCATCTGTAGAATGATCTCTGAAGATTAAGCGTGCAGGGACTAACAAGGAATTTTCTGAAGAGATTATTTGGAAACCCAATCGCACCTCTTCACCAGCGCTTAGGTTTAGGCGTTTCCCAATTTGATAGGGCAGGTACGAACTAGGTGGCCCAATTGACCACAATACATGTAGAAACCCACGGTAAGCACCCAACTGCATGGGCTCAGGGGTGTCCAGAAAGGTAGAACAAGACTTAATTGGTAAGCAAGGAGGTATAGATGATTCGGCGATCAATTTTAATAACTAGTTGCATCAAACTTTCAAGTGAGGTTAGCGTAGGGTACAGTACTAAGGAGTCCTTGATTTGTTCCATAAGGCATAAGCGGAACTGACTCCAAAGTGCCGCCTCATTCCATTCACTATCGGTTGACCACTGTCTGAATTCTGCACAATACTCTTCAGCAGAGCGACGTCCTTGCCTCAACGCCCGAAGATGAGACTCAGCTGAAGCTACTCTGCCTGGGTCATCATATAGCAGACCAAGGGCCTGGAAGAAGGCATCCACGGATTGTAAAGAGGGACTCGCTGATGGAAGGGTGAAGGCCCAGGACTCGGGGTCGCAAAACATGGTGAACTAATCAGCCCTAGCAGGCTGATACTAAACAGCCCTGCTTGCGCTAGCCCGGCTTTTTGAATGCTGGCCCGGGCGCGGCGGCAAGGAGTAGCAAGCGTCCCAGTTGTTGCCTAGGCAACCGAGACATCGAGACCAGAAGTGACATCCCAGTCATCATGGAGAAGGCCGGGTCGCCAGGGACCAGGGGCAGTAAGTCATGGCAGTGCCCGCGGCGACCACGGCTCCTGACACAGTGCATGAACAGTGTATGAACACAGTGATAAGAGCAAGCATACATTTCAATGCCACATGGGCAAGAGGTCAGAGTCTATTTAGTGTTTTGTGCAGCTTGTTAAATTATGTGATCATGAGTGCATTAAGTCGATGCAAAAAATTACAATTCACAGTTTATATTATCTATCATTTCTCTTGTACGACTACCAGTAAATAAAAAACAAACATTTTAAAATTACGACTCAATAAAATTTGGCTTTTATGTATTTTTATATTGATGTTTGAATTTGTTTGCTTTCACAGGTAATTTTAGAGGTGGACTATTGATTGACTTTTCAATGGGACCCATCATTTCCCACCTGTTGACAATCTGTGAAGTTTTTAAGGCTATCACTGTTCTAGAAACAAATGATTTCTGCATTAAAGAGCTGGAGAGCTGGATAAATAAAGAAGAGGAAGCTTTTGACTGGTCTCATCTCTCTGAGGTTTTTCCGGAAATGGAAGGCAACAGGTAAATTAGTGTCACTCTCAGATTAGGTCACATGTTAATGTACAGACAACTGAATGTTTTATTATAACATGTAAAGAACAACCCATATCATATTTCTGCATTGTTTTAATATAGGTTAAATAAAAAATATTTTAAATAAATTTCATAAAATTAGCCATCCCATAGTTACAGAAATTATATGCATAGTGTGATTATTGACGTGTAATAAAAGGGTAGAGATGGTGCATTTATAGGGTGTTCCTTGCCAAGCCCAATCATTCGGCCTCTGCAAAATGACTTGAATTCTATATCATCTCAAAGATATCTGGGGGTTAATCGCTTTTACTAAGAAAAACACTTCCATACATAGTGCACTGTACACAATATATACCTATTTTTTAAAAACAGTCAGCTCCCTCCACCCAACGCCCTCAACCATGCTGGTTTTATAGCAGGAAGACCATGAGTCAGGATTGCCCTTCTATAGTGAACATAAGCCCTAGGCAGTTCAGCACAGTTCTGTACATTAATCTGGAGGCAATTCCCAAAATAAAACACAGCAGGTAGGCACCATCCTACCCTTCCAGAAGCTGCAAGCCCAGCAGTGATAAGTGCTGGGGCTATTCTGATATGGTTAGGCTGTGGAAGCCGGTTTGGCTATCAAGTTTGGAACCTCTGGACTTGCTACACCAGTGGTGAGAGTCACTACCCTACACTATCTGACAAATCCAAAATGTTTTCTCATGCTAAGCCTTTGTGAAAGGCTGGCGGTAACAGGTTGTCCCAGGGACTACCAATTTCCATATTTTCAGTTTGTAGTGTAGATAATTCTCTAAGGAGATTTTTCAGAGGGGGGAGTCATTTGGACTATAACGACTCAAGTAAGAAACTTGAATAATGGGGGGGGGCATTGGTTTTAAGGGGTCTTTTCTTAACTCACAGTATATTTTAAATTCTATATGTCTGATTATTTTTTTTATCTTAGGGTTTTATAGACCCTTGTCCATTATACTGGGACCACTGGGTGGCAAAATTAAACCTGCCTCCATAGCTGGGGGAATATCAGGAAGAGAGTGGGGCGATTTGGAGAGGGAGACATAGCTAGCTGCACAGTACAAGTTGCGATCGGCCATTGCGCCCCCATGGCTTTGCGCCCTGGGCGGTCGCACCGGCCGCACCACCCTCATTGCGGCTCTGCTCTATAGTGCTCGGGTTGGTAGAATGAGTACATTAAAATCTGACATTATTATCTTAATCATCATAAGGTGACTGTCATACACAACAGCTGAATAAACCTCACTGAAAGACTACCAGGGAGAGGGCCAAGTTACAACATATTTATAGTATTGATCAGGAACATGCTAAATACATCTATAGTTCCCATTGCATGCTGAAATGGGCAGTTTTATTGCAGTCCAAATGTGTAGCAACAGTTGTATACTGTACTGTATAACCAGGATAACCATGTGATACGTGTGCCAAAAATCATCATCATCATGTAGCATAGCTTAAAATCAATGTACAGTGTAATTGCAGGTCACAGCCTTAAATGATGTAGAAACCCAAGTCAGAAACAATCCATTTAATTCACCCATTTCTAAGGTATTATTAAGCGCCCATATTATCTTAGACTTCTCATCAAATTAATTAGTACTTAGCATCCTCGGAGCAGGAAATCTGCAGTATGAAAACAATTTGTGTGTTCACATTTGCAAACATTTGTAAATGTACAACAATAATGCACTAGAAGTGTCACATGTAGATCTAATCAATGCGGTAGTTTCTAGCTTTTTTGTAAACTAAATTGTACCGTGGTCTTCTTTAGTTACTTAAAGTAAAGTGAGGTCTGGTGCATTCATTTTACAAACACTAATAAAAATAATAATAACAATCATTTTATTTATATAGCGCTTTTCTCGCAATAGGACTCAAAGCGCTTTACAGATGCAGATTAAAAAACACATAATATAAAATAAGCATATAAAGGTTTGGCAGAGTGCAGAAAAGAGAGCTAAGCATTTGGGTTTTTTATAAAATATGGGGCATTAATTAAAATGCTTCAATAAACAAGAAAGTCTTCATTCTGTTTTTGAAGTGTGAGTGAGGACTTGGTGGACTGTACAAAGCAGTGAGTTCCAAAGAGGAGGAGCCGCAAACGCTAAAAGAGCGACCCACCAAATGAATTATGGGATATTTATGAAACTGTTAGTAGTCCTTCATCTGTGGCTGGAAGTGAGCGAATGGGAGTTTAGGGAATCTGAAGCTGCTCCAAGTACCCAGGATCTTGGTTGTGTAGGTATTTGAATGTCAATAAGCCAATCTGGAAGTAGATTTGCCATCTTACAGGCAGCCAACTTTGCTTTTCACTGCTAGTACTGAAAGCTTAATGCCATCTCAGGATGGCATTACTTACCTTTTCCAATGGAGTGCGGTCCCGCTTGAGAGGATCCTCTTCGCAGGCTATATTCTCCTCCCCTTCTTAGACCAGAGTTGACTTTACTGCGCATGCGTGTCAAAACATCGGCGCATGCGCATTAAGTGAACTCTGTTTGCTCAATGGAGCCTGTCCCTCATGCAATGAAACAAAAGTTTATTTCAGAGAGTGTTTTTCACTGAGGGTGTGTTATTGAATAGAAGTGGTACATCTTTCTGCATTGCTGTGATTAGCCATTAAGCATTGCATTTTAGGTTAAATGATCCATTAACTGTTCGATTATCTTTTTCAGTGAAAAGTGGGTGGAAAAAGAAGAAACTCTAAGAAGAAAAATGAAACAAATTATGAAATGTGATCTTAGCCAAGAAAACCCCACTCAGCCCTTTGTACTGGAGAAAGCCGACTGTCTGCTGAGTGTGTTTTTAGTGCAAAAAATTAGCAAAGATAAAGATACTTATTGCAGAAACCTTAAAAAATTGTCTTCCATGATCAAAGTAGGCGGCCATCTAATCTTGATAGGAGGATTTAATGTACAGTATTTCTCAGTTGGAGATCACAAGTTACATAGCTTAAATTTCGAAGAAGACTTTGTAAGAGAGGCTGTAGCAGACGTAGGATTTACCATAGAGGATCTCCAGATATTAAACAGCAATGTATGCAGTGATATTATACTCTATGGCAGTCTTTGGTGTCTCAGGGCTCTCAAAGTAAGAGAGGTTTTATAAAAAAAAAAAAAAAAACAGGTGTGGGTGGGAAAATGAAACAGTTTTCCACAGTTTATTTTAGATTAAGGATCAGAGTAAACAGGAATTTTAGCAAGAACTAATAATGATCTTAGAGGAAATAAAGGATAACTATATGAGAGTTAAATTACTGATAATGACTCACAAAAGGGCATGTAAAATAAGGTCATTGGTACTTCATTACTTAAATTATAAAATGCAAGCTAAAAATGTACTAATATATAACTGAAATGTTTGGCATATAGATTGTAAGCTCTAAGGTCAAAGACTTTGCATCTTTTATACCAATCAGTGCTTTCTGTAACAGTGTGATAATTGCATCTTTGCTTCCTATTTAAATATCATTGTATAAATTGATAATTGATGCTTTACAGATATCCAATAAATAATTAAACACAAAAAAGCACATTTTTGTGGCAGAAACCTTAAAAAATTGTCTTCCATGATCAAAGTAGGCGGCCATCTAATCTTGTTCGGTGGAGTTCGGTTCAGTATTTCTCAGTTGGAGATCACAAGTTACATAGCTTGACATTGGAAGAAGACTTTGTAAGAGAGGCTGTAGTAGACACAGGATTTACCATAGAGTATTTCCAGATATTAAACAGCAATGTATGCAGTAGAGATGCTCACTGACCCCCGTGTTTTGGTTTTGTTTTTAGTTTTGGATCTGTATTACCGTCATGTTTTGGTTTTGGTTTTGCCAAACCGCCATTGCATGTTTTGGTTTTGGTTTAGGTTTTCTTTTGCAATTTTGTTTAAAAATCAATGTTTTTGGGCATAAAATAACCTAATTTAGTGTTCCACCTGTTTCTTGGATAAGCAAGGTAATTCTAAAGCTAATAAATTAGGAAGAAAACAGTTTAATCCCTGGTAGGCCGTCCTTAATTCTGCACACAAACCCGATTGTCTTCCTCTCCATCTTAGCCTATTGGCAATGCAGCCATCGTCTTTGGGTGTATATTACACCCTACACTTATAGTTAAATATATAAAGAAATGGACAAAGGCAGTTTGGTTTCTGTCTGCATCAGCCCCCCCCCCCCCGATCCACTGGACCAAGGTAGTTTGGTGGCTGTCTATGACCTCCCCCGACCTCCACTTGTAGTTGAATAGAAAAAAAGCAGCCTGCATAGACTGTAGAATTAGAATATAAAAAGAAATGGACAAAGGCAGTTTGGTATCTGTCTGCATCAGATCTCCTCTCCACTAGGAGTAAAATAGAAAACTATTCAGCCGTTATATAATCTAGAATATAAATAGAAACTGAGAACGGCAATTTGGTATCTGTCTGCATCATCATCATCAACATCATCATTAGCGCCCTCATCGCCTACACAAATCTCCCCCTCATCCTCTTCTAATTCCAAAGTGGCATCCTCAATTTGTGTATCACCAGCTACACTCGGGCTGTTCAGGCAAACATCAGTTGAACTGCTGAAAGGGCCCTTCTTTATGGGTACGCTAACAGAATGCTCACGATTAGACATACCACTGGTGGATGGACTCTCCACAGGGATTGGTGTCATTTCTGATTCAGAGCATACATTATCCTCTAAGGCCTTACTGTTTTCTTGCAGCTCGGCTTTCCCGCGTAACAGTAGTTGTGCACCACTTTTAGACTGCAAATTACTTGGTCTTGCTTGCTCACGAGTGACCTTACAAGAAGAAGGCTCAGTAATATTTTTAGATCTGGCAGTAATAGAGAAAGGCAAAGGCCTCATTCTTTCTTTGCCACTGCGTGTGTATAATGACATGTTGGCAATTTTTTTTTATCGGCCGTTAACTTTTCCTCAGTTACACTTCTTTTTCACTTCAACATGGTACATTTTTTTTGGTGTGTGCTTTTTTCCCTGATTTAAAAAGACTATGTACTTTTACATCGCCTTTCCCAGATGACGTACTGGGAACACTACCATCAGGACTGGTGACAGAACCTGGTTGCTGCTTCTGCTCATATGTGGACTGCTTTGAATCCATTTTAATGAGCCAAAATCACTTGTAGTACAAGATATTGTCTTATATAGATACTGCTGACAAATATGACTTCTTTTAACAGCCATAAAAAATAGTGTAAAAAACTGGGTAATATTGGACACCCCAAAAGCACTTGGAGTGCCAAAAAAGAAAAAAAAGCCCCCTCTATCCTCCTCTATTACTGCTCTAGCAAATCCAATTGGTATTAATATTAGAATTGTATAGAATAGAATAGAAACAGTTATGTGTACAATAATTGCTCTGTCCCTGCGCTAATATAGCCTGTGACCTAACCCTCCTCTCTCCCTCTGTCAAATGGCGATGGATTGCTGTGGAGGCTGGTATTTATGCTTTTCAAATCTCGCGAGAACCGAGCTCAGAAATACGAATACGTCACGATGACGTTTTGCCTCGATTTTGATTCCGGATGGGCGGGAGAGTACCGAGCCTGCTCGACTCGGATAGGCGAAATTCGGATGGATTCGGATCTCGGGGAACCGAGCCCGCCCATCTCTAGTATGCAGTGATATTATAGTCTATGGCAATCTTTGCTGTCTTAGGGCTCTCAAAGTAAGGGAGGTTTTATAAAACAACAAAAAACAATGAAACAATTTTCCACAGGATAAAGGAAAAGGCTTTTGTTGTTGTTTTTTAGAATAGGGTCAGTGTAATAATGATCTATAAGGAAATAAAGGGTAACTATATAGAAATAAAATTGCTAATAATGGCACACAAAAGGGCGTATAAAAGATGGTCTTTGGTACTTCATTAGTTAAATTATAAAATGCATGCTGAAAATGTACTAATATCATTGAGATGTTTGGCATATAGACTGTAAGCTCTAAGGTCAAGGACTTTGCATTCTTTATACCAATCAGTGCTTTCTGCAGTAGTGTGCTTATTGCATTTTTGTTTCCTATTTCAACATTGTTGTATGAAGTGATAATTGATGCTTTACAAATATCCAATAAATAATTAAACACAAAAAAGCAAGTTTTTATGGCACTCCATGTAAAACTTTTGTATTGTAATATTAGAAGTGGAGACAAGTGTTTTTTGTGTAAGAGAAGATATTTGCTTCTTGTTTTATTGTACAATCCCAACATATTTAGCTATTTATTTTTATCTATTTAGTGTCACATATTATACTGTGCAGTGCTGTACAGAGAATATATAATATATATATATGTATATATATATATATATATATATATATATATATATATATATATATATATATATATATATTTTATATACTCTGGCACGGGCAACCCTCTGGTAATGCACGCTCAAGCATCATCTTGCTTGGTTATTTGCTTTTATTGTCAGGATAGTAAAGTAAGAGATAACACAAAGTTGCACACACTTTCTTGTGACTCTAATGCTAGATAAACCGGAGACCAACTCCCTAGACACCGGCCGACTTATTTAGCATCGGACAAGAAGCACAAAATAAAAAACACAGGTTTAAATACTTTGCAGTCCTCCCACAGCCCTCACTTGTTAGACAGATGACACTCCCACCTTTCTTTCGAAAAGGAGTTATCTGCAGGTGTTCTGTTTGATTAAACCAAACCCTTTGTCACAATATATTATACTGCATATATATATATATTTTATATATATATATATATATATATATATATATATATATATATATGCAGGGTTTTTTGGGGATTGAGAGTGTTGTATTTTTTCTTTCATAATTTGAATGGTCTTTTTGAATCAAGGGGTGCACTACTGCTCAAACTTTACTGTATCATATGGACTATACAGAATCGAACATAATGTTTGAAAGATTTTTTGTTGAAATACCATATTTTCAAAATTAGAAGTTGTAGAAATAGAATGCTTACAGTTCAAGGAACTTCTGCCAATTATCTGGATTTCATTCATTAGTTTTACTGTTATACTCATTCATACAAAAATAAAAAAAAAATGGTGTTACTATATATTCTATCAATCTGTGTCTTGTTCATGTTGGGTTTCCTGTGTGCTGTAACATTATTATTATGGTGAATACGAATCTGTTTTGGTGGTGAATAATTTCTTACAATGTTTCTATACCAATGCAAACATGATTCAAAGAATGCTTATGTGATCTATATTATAATCTATAATAATGACTATTGTAAATATCTAATCAGCTAATCACGGTGCCTTAACTCAATTCATAAAAGAATGCAGGCATGGTCAAGAGGTTCAGATGTTGTTCAGACCAAAAACCAAAATGGGAAAGAAATGCAATCTAAGCGATTTTGATTGTGTAATAATTGTTGTGTGCGTAGTGCATCAACATTTTTGTCTCTTACACCTTACACTCCCTACACTACAGGCATGGCAGATGACTTTCTTTTTTTTGCAGCCACTGCAATGTTCTACATGCGGTCGAAAATGCCCAGAAAAAAACAACACACGCAAACATCCTTTTTCCCACTTAATATAGATGGCACTGCATGACTCAAAACATCTTCACAAGTATTGAAAAATACAAAAAACATTAGAATATAATAGTTTTTGGAGGGGCTCTGCTGCTGACCCTCACACACAAACACCCAGTTTACACTTCCATAATAATTCTTCCTAGAGATGGATGAGTCTTCTGTTGTTCCCTGTCTGTTTGACTCCTAGATGTTCCACTGCCCGCTCTGGACCCTGGATATACCCTGACCTGTCTGAATATCTCCGGTTGTTGTTTTCTTCCATCTTTTACTATTGGCTGCTATAGTCTTGCTATGTCTTCAAGGTATCATCCTCTTCTAAATAGCGGCCCAACCTGGTTCATTTATGTTGGTTGCTGTTCTGGAATTTTCCAAAACTGCAGAGCATTCCAAAAAATAGGTCAATACTAACACACAGTTTTACCACGAGGTGGGAAGTCAATGAGTCGGCCAAATGATATATATAAAGAGGAATACTAATGTTTGTGACGTTCTTAAAAATCTAGACTGTTGTTTGATTTCGGTATGATATATGTTAGTGAAAAAAACAATAAAAATGAAATAACATTTAGAAATGATTAGGTGATTAAAGAAGGGCTCATCCGCTCCTGACCCTGGCACACACAAGACATACCAAGTTCAGTCTTTTGGGCTGCCAAAAAAAAACCTGTACATTAAACCCTGCTAATTTGGCAGGGGGGGATAAATGATTATGGTTGAAAGAGAGAGTCAGTTGTGAAAGCACATTATAATAAACAGACCTGACTGATCATAAGACTATCACGGTGTTGTGTACCAAACATACACAATAACTCTCCTGTTTTATGCTGAAATGCAAACATATTTATTTTATTTCACAAGATGGGTTATTCCACTGATGTAATGGACATTATGGATATTAGAGTAGATTACGAGTTTGCAGAACCTTTGGCAGTAACTGGATCTCAGACTCTATTTCCCTTTTAGGTGAATTATAAAGTACAGATTGACCAAATACAAATGTCCACAAAGCTGAAATGATCCTGTACATTTACTATAATGAGCTGATATTATTTGTGTACATATTTGTAATACAGATATTATGATGTAATATACCTAAATATTTATCCATTTTATTATATAGAAAAGTTGATACTATGGTAATTTAGTCTACATTAGGAACTTATGATACCATCAAATGCATTCCCATGACTGACTAATGAAGATAACGTATCGTCATATGAATGTTTCCTACTGCTGATTAATTTAAACAACTGGATCCTAGTAAGTATAAAAAGAATTCCTGGAACAGTTGAGTTCCAGGAAGAGACAAAGACGTGAGAGTCAGTTGGTCTGTGATACAATATTACAAGATGAGTTCTAAGTGCACTAAGTTCTACCATGTGGACTTCTTTGATTCCAGAGCGTTTATGGATCATTATTTTTCTGACAAACTAGAAATGGTCTTTGGAGATGAATCATTGAAATTTCCCGTGGAGAATCTCCACCACATCTTCAAAGCGGGTATGTATACTATACTATATCTTACTGCTAAGGTTAAATTATTTCTTTATTAGCTGCCTTTTATTAAAGGGAAGAAGCATCTTTTGTATTTTCTACTTCTACTATTAAGTTGGCAATTAAAACAAAAACTTTATTCGACACCTATCTACAATGATTAATTTTGAGAGTGATGCAATGCCTATGAAGACAGAACATGCCTGTGTACATGTGGAGTGATTTGGCACTCGTCAATATTAAGAAAACACACGGGATTGGGTTTGATACGTAATATCGATGATGAAAAATTTGACAGCCTTTACTTCTACCAAAAGCGGCATGATGACAGGCAGTCATTCCGAAGACACAGGACTCCGGCACTTCAGGTTAACGTCAGCACGATGTTGATCAATGTTAATTTAAAGCGGCAATATCTGGACCCCGCAAGTTAAGTGTTTTTGTGACAAGTCAGATTTTTTGGTAGAAGTAAAGGTTGTCGGATTTTTCCTCATCGGAAATGCGATTACCACCGACTGGATCATTACTGTAGATCCCATTCTCGGTTACAGGACTTTTTCCGGGCTGCACCCACTTTGTGGAATTCCCTCCCACGCACAGTAAGACTTTCCTCTAGTTTTCAAACCTTCAAGCGTTCACTGAAAACCCACCTCTTCAGACAAGGTTATGTTATTCCTCAACCACCATCTTTATTTCCCTAGATTACCCTATTACCATCCTCTACACTGCTAACGCAAGACAACAACCCTCTGACCAACATTGCCACACACACAGCCCACTCAATACTTTCACCTTTGCATTCTAGCTGGTCCATTGTGCAATATGATGTAGCACATGCCCTTGTGTTTCAAACTCACATTGTCCTATAGATTGTAAGTTTGCGAGCAGGGTTCTTTTACCTCTCTGTCTGTATGTATTATCCAGTATTGTCTTATTAATGTTTGTTCCCAATTGTAAAGCACTACGGAATTTGCTGGCGCTATATAAATAAATGTTGTTGATGATGATGATGATAGATCTGCCCACAGACATACAAGTGTATGTGAGAGTTGTGTGGCAGGAAGTAGGTTGGGCAATCAGGTAGCCATATGACGAGAGCCATTGTTATTGTCTTTAGCCTGTTCCATTTTGCACATGTTGCCCAACTAGGCACAATAATCATTGGCCAATTCCATAGTGTCCCCATAACATGTCACAGAGCTGTGCAAATTATCTTCCTAATAATAATCTGAATGATTGGGTACTGTATGTCTGGATACCACTCCTCTAGATTGCTGAGGACTGCAAATCAATGTTTGCATGTTTAGGTGAAAGTGGTGGATCTAGATACCCCATTTAAGGTTTTATGTGGTATAAATCTGGTTGTATGAATAAGAGTATACATCCCTCATACATTTAACCAGTAACAGGAGTGTTGTGATGCTGTTGTGTATCAATAACATCACGTTACAGAATGATGTGTAGAACAGATGTTACATAACATATTGCACTTTCTAATCATTGGAATCTTTCCCTGCAGGTCAAATTAAGGGAGAAACTGTGTTTGACATCAGCGTTGGTCCCTTAGTTCATTATCTCCTTCCAGCGTGTGAAGTTTTCAAAAACATCTATTTACTGAGGTTCAATGAGAAATGCATTATGGAACTGAACAAATGGCTGAACGCACGTACAGGAGCGTGTAATTGGAATCACGCAACAACATATGCTGCACATTTAGAAGGAAACAGGTAAAGTATCTGCACAAACATCTCTCTACAGGTAAATCCACTGTCAGTACACACTGAGCCTTTTCTTAAATGCTTTACACATCAACAATAGAACAATTAGCCCTCTATGTAGGGTAGGAGGAATATTTATTAAATGTGTGTATTATTGATTTGATATCATTGCTGAATGGGGGAGGGATGCCTAGATTATTGACTTTACCTTGGCTTTCCAGGGGATGAATAGTACCTCTCTCATTCCTCAACAGGGCCGTAATGTTTCCAGACAAGACACCAGCAGCAGGTAGTCAAAGTTAAAAGAACAGGTAGAAGAGATAAATTTATTAGGGGGGGCAATGCTTGTTGGGAGGATGCACTGCAGTCTACACGCATGCTGAAGCTTGTAGGTCTACACGCACCAACAGGCAAGAACAGTCATGAGCTGTCAATGAATGCTGGCAATTGTAGTTCCGCAAGTGCTTTCAGTACATTTTCAAATGTTCTATATGAATCAGTGGTACTAAAAGGGCCCCAGTGCTACTCAGCATGGGGCCAGACAACTCTTGGAGCTGGGACCCACTGATTTGTATTGGGTGCCCCCTAAAGAACTCGGCCTGCTGCTGAGTACCCCTGGGCTTGCCTAAAGTGTAAGCGAGGGTGTTTGTTTTTTTCTTCTTGGTTGATTGATTATTATAACTTTCTGACAGGCAAGATAGCTCAAACAACATGCCATATGATCTATTGGTATATTTTCCTTCTCTAAAAAGCTATGGTTAGCCATGCATAATACATGGGACAATTTGTATATCTACCATGTATAAAAATTGGCATGGCGGTTGTATAGCTTGTGGTTTAAAACCAAATGCATTATATGTGGTTTGTCCTTTGATGAACCACTCGGTTTGCAAACCGTATATCAAACCATTTGAAAACCTGGGGTTTGAACAAACCGCAGGTTAGAATATCTCCCACTAAGTTTCTCTGTGCAGGACTTGTTATTACGATGTGTCACATCTTGTACCTTCTTTCTGTCAAGTGGATAAAATATACAAAGTGGTATAACTGGCAAAAAAAGCACCATCATTTGGTAGTTGACCATGTAATCATGAGCCTGTTTTCCTAAGGGTACTTTGTGATGGTAAATATAAGAATGAATGTTTGGTGGCTATAGAGATCAATGTCCATGTTATGTCCTATCACTCTAGTAACATTTTCTGTCACTATTTGCACACAGTTCACCAAATCCGAAAATTATTATATTCATGTATTCTTTTTATATTGTTAAAATGAAACATTTTCTAAAGGTGGTGTGAAGGTAAGAGTACTGTAACCAATTACAAAAAGATAGGTGCTATCCATGTTTTAATTGAAATATCAATAGAATTGGAACCTATTATAGCACTTGATTTATTGTGAGCTTGTGCTAATAATCCATTAAGGATGGAATTGGAACAGCATGGAATGCCTCCCTAAATGTGATATTTCCATTCATTCATTGTTATTTAAATAACCCTGCTCCTACACAATAAAATCTCAAAGCTAGTCAACCCCACGCTCCACAAAGAACATCCCAAGCATTCCTTAACTCCCATCAGAAGATGGAACCTTTATCCATTCCCATAGACTTTCAAAATTAAAAAAAACACATGTTCATTGAAGCAGATTGGGCAGATTTGTGAGGGACCTGCGCTTTATTCTTCTAAATTACCATTATTGTGCTTGTATTTTCAGTGACCAATGTGAGGACAAAGATATGAGGTTGAAGACGGCAATAAAGCAGATTGTGAAATGTGACATTAAGAAGGAAAATCTCACAGACCCGGTGGTGCTACCACAAGCTGACTGTGTAATCAGTGGAGGGATGCTGGATGCCTGCAGCAAAGACCAAGCTGATTACATCAGAATTCTGAGGAAAATTGTTAAGATGCTGAAACAAAGAGGACATCTGATATTAGTTGGGCTTCTAAATGCAACTTATTTTACAGCTGGGCAGGACAGGTTCCATCTCTTAAAATATGATGAGAATGATATAAGAAAAGTTGTCACTGGAGAAGGGTTTATTATTGATCACTGTAACATTCTCAAAAGAAAGGCAGTGAGTGATCTTACTGATTATGAAGCATTTATAGTCCTATCTGCTCACAGGGATAAGTAGGTCTGGGAAGTAAATGTTTTTGGGAAATAAAACAGAACTTCATATGAATTTTGTAATGTCAAATCTCAATAAAGTAATTTCAGAATACTGTATAACTGAATATTTGTGTTAACATGTCCTTATTGTTTTTAACTCTATTAACCCATCAATCCATTTTTGCAATGTGGAAGATAATAGAATCTCAGATTAAGGTGGTGAATTAGTTGCACATAAGTACAGATGTGCGGCATAAATTTGCACTTGTGTTGTGAGCTGCAAGTATCTGATACTTGCAGATTGTACAGGGAGATCAGGGCCATTCACAGGCAAGTGCAGTACAGTAAGTGCATGGTGTGGTAAGGTAAGCACGCCCTTACGTAAAGATCGGAGTCTACTCAGACAAAGGCCGTTATCAAGCTGATAATGATGATTGTCATATATTTGCCCAAGATACTCATAAAATCTGAACAGTGCAGGGAAAGAGAAGAACTCTAAATAAATAGTTCAATTCTAATTATAGAACAAGTAGCCACACTTAACAGAACCAATTACATTTAATATCTATTCCAGGATGAATGAGGTTCTTTTGGTTTCAAAGAGTTAATGACTCATGACTGCAAGAGCTATTGAAAAGTTTATCTTTATTATTACAATGAGCATAATATAAAAGTGAAATTAAATGAATACTTAGCTTCCAATATCAGAATCTCATTGTGCAACTAACAGTCAATTTCTAGAACTCCTCCATTCACACAAATGCTGCTAGCACATCAGGCACCTTTTTGCATTAAGGTCCAATCATGAGGCGAGAGTCTCTCTGGCTGAATTCCAGCTTTTATACTTCGAGAACAAAGGGTCTTGAAATTTACTTACATTTAAGGGTATGAACCTGATTTTCAGATTCCCTATTGGTACACTACTGATAAGAAAGATACTTTCTTTGCACACATGCAGCAAGCATCTGAGACACCTCCCTAGAAAAATATGTGGAGATGTCTCTACCCAGCCTTTGATCAAACAAGCATTTTACAATGCACAAAGTATGAAAACAACAAAATGGAGCTCAGTGGCCATTTTGATCGGCCTGTCACAATATCTCAATACTTGTATAAAATAAAAATATAAAATAGATAACGCTAATAATATATCTTAGTACTTGATATTATGTAATAAAATAAGATCAACAGACTGGTAATCACAGGGAACAATTAACTTATTCACAAATATTGCTTAATCAAAGATTTGCAGTGTCTGGTCTTCTTAATAGTGTCTACACATAGATTAATTCATCTCATTCATCTGCTCAAATGTATTTAAGAGCCAAAAAAGTCTCCAACAGTTATATATCCCAATGAGTCCCGGGTGTTAGTATGATAAGAGGACCAGATTCATCAAGGTTTGAGAACAGTGGTTTTAAAGTAATAATTTAATATCTTCAGCAAAAGAAACTTTAAGAAAAAAAATTATAACATGTTTATTTACAAAAGAAAAGCTTGCGCTGTGATAATATTATCAGTCTCAATTTCATTCTCTGATATCTCTGGTCATCCACAGACCAGACAGATACTTTTAGTAGCAAGAAAAGCAGGTTGTGTTACAATTTACAAATGTCATATTACAATTGGCTGAGAAGGTATATAGGCGTGTCTTGGCTCCCCTGGATTCAATGGAGACTTTGGAGAAATTCTTGCAAGTCTTTGTTCACCAACTCTGATTAGAAACATCCGTTCTTTGAATTAACTCCTTCATTCCTGTTCATATCCCTCTCATCAGCTCACACGCAAGGATCCAATTGACATAATAAAACCACATCAAATATAAATGATATACTAAAATAAGATAAAACAATGTAAATATTTTCATGTTAATAAATTGGCTCCATCCATAATAAAACATCTTTGACAGTGGTATATTCATATATATTATTCAGCTAAATGCAACTTTAATCAGGAACTCATCTCATCTCATTATCATGTGTTATCATTTTGTGTAAATATCTGCAACATTGTAGCTGTTCTTATACATCTTCAACAGCTCATTTTAGAACATTGACAAGACCTACAAGCTAATATATAGACTCAATGTTATTGCTGACTCAAGTGCAAAGGTTATATCAATTAGAATGAGCACCTACTAGATTCACTATACAGCAGGACAGGATGATGTTTTCAGGAAAAGGCGACCAAAGGAGAGAATTAGGTGATCAAAGTACAAAAAGACCTTTAGGACAAGGATCCATCTGGAGCCACAGAGTGCAACAAGGCACTCTGAAACAAGAAGGAGGAATATCATTGGATTGTGAGTAAACTGTTCCAAATTAGGTGATGAATCTTTCTAACATCACATTGTCTCTTTCAGAAATTTTATATAAATGCATTGCATTTTCTCAAAGTAGATTTTGCAAATGAAATCGTGAAAGGTATTAGGATTATGATTGACCTGGTTAGAGAGAAATGATGAGGTGAAGTTATGTTGACTCAATCAGACATTGAAAACATACTTCATGAAGTTTTAGCAGAAAATGAAGATCTTTAGTGCAATTTCAGGTCTTCCATCGAAAACCTAAGCTGATCTTTCCTTTTTTACAATCATCTTGAAGCCCAGCCATTTAGTCATTTGGTATTGAGAGGCATTGAGTCCTTTCACACTCCACCACATTGGATTACCATCCGACTATCACTGTGTAACACTCCTTGAGGTAGGTGTTAGAATGTTGTGCGGCTTGTACCTGGTCACTGAATGCTCTTCTTTAAATCATGACACGGCAGTGTGACAGAGAACCCTCGGGTCCCCAATACAAGTAGGACACCAAAAAAATTAAGTGACATCAGATTTATTCTGTGGGAACAATTTGTCACTTACCAATGTATGGACAAAGAATAATTAACAACATATACAATGAGTACAGTTTTTTAGTTATTATTATTATTATTATTATTATTATTATGTAACCCCCTGTCACTGTGTGTAGTGTGGGGTGCAAAGGGTACACAGTGCACCTCCTTCTCAAGCCCTGGCTAGCTGATGGGCATGGGTGTAAATGATCAGGGGGTCCCTGCACATGCAGGTGTTTCTTTGTAGTTAGTGGGACACAGGTAATGTCACTTTGGTGCAGTGTAATAGAAGTCACAATAATTTGGGCGCCAGACCATCTCTATAACAAACTCAACTCTTTATTTACACTCTTCCTCCAGCACGATAATCATAATGGTTGCAGCAATAAAGAAATATATGTACAGCTCCTTACTCTCTCCAGCACAGTTCTTAATGAGCAATACGAATATGGTTGCAAATATATCTCATTACTCCTCCTGCACAGTTCTTAATGTTATCCAGATGTTATATAACATAAATCATTGGTCTCTCTTACACTCCATACTCACTGCAGATACCCTTTCTGCAGGGGCACATGCATGGATGCTAATAGGCAGGCAGCCTCTCCTCCATGCAGCTCTGACACACTCTGTGTACCTCTCAACTGCAGCTCACCCCTCCTCTGCGGGGATGATGTCTCCTGTGCTCTGACACGTCACTCTGTGTACTCTCAGCCTCAGGATCTGACACTACAGCTACCAGGCCTCTTGTAGCAGCCCTCACTCCAGGGCCTCTTCCATGCGAAGTGTCCCCCTCTCTCTTGGGTTCTCTATAGTGGCATGGAGTTCTCCCCCTCATCCAGTGCACACATTCCTTGCCCTGGCTCAGTCACCATGCTCAGACTTCCAGGGAATGCTGGGGGAGCCTGGGAGCTTCCACCCCAGGTCCCCAGCTACAACTCTCCTCTTGTGTCTCCCTTCTCAGTTCCTATCCCCCCTTAATGACAGCCCCTCCTTCCTCTCACTTAGTCTCACAGGCTGGGCTGGGTTATCACCATGGTAACCAGTTTATGTAACTTTTCAGAAACTTCTATCTTACCCTCTAGGTGACCCCTCCTCTATTCACTGAGGTAAAGGTTTAACTAAAACACCACTAGGGGGGTGTTACAATTATTATTAATTTTTATTTATAGGGTGCCACTAGGTGTCCGCGGCACCGTACAGGGACAAACGAGATTACAATATGAGGAGAGATGGCACAGAACAGTAAACAATAATCACAATAACTCAGTGAACTCAAGGCACAGCTAGAAGGGTGGGGGAGGAGAGAGGGGAAGGTCAGCCAACAACGCCAACTAGGAGGGAGGGCACAGATGACAGGGAGACCCCCAGGGGGAAGAGGAGGGAGCAAGAGGGGACAAGGGAAGAGGGTCCTCGAGGAGGAAGGCAGGGTAGCTGGCGAGCAGAGTTAAAAATGGTGAAGACAGGAGGAGAGAAATCCCTGCTCAAAGGAGCATACAATCTAAGGGGAGGGGTGGACTGACAGAGAGACACAGGGGAGAGAGGGAGAGACAGAGGAACGGAGGATAAGGACAGGGGAAGGGGAATGAAGGGGAAGAGTCAGAAGAAAAGGTAGGAAGTTAAGTGGGAGACTGGAAAGCTTTAAGAAAAATGTGGGTTTTTAAACACCGTTTGAAACTGGACAGATTAGGGGAAGTTCTGATAAAGGGAGGGAGTTTGTTCCAGTGGAGGAGGGCAGCGCGGGAGAAGTCTTGGATACGCGTGTGGGAGGAGGTGATCAGGGGGGAAGAGAGGCGACAGTCATTGGCCGATCGGAGAGGGCGGGATGGAGCATGAATAGAGAGGAGGGAGGAGATGTAGGGTGCAGTGGAGTTGGCGAGGGCCTTGTCTGTGAGAGTGAGGAGCTTGAAGTTATAAAGTGAGGCTATTCACATAATTTTTTCTCTTAATATAACTCAATGCCAGTTGAATATATGATGTGTTCTTCTTAAAAAGAAAATATATTCACACAAGAAAAATGGAGCAGACCTATGCAATATAAAAGCAAACAAACCACGACTGTAGTCTTCACTGTCACTTTCGCTGTGATATTCCGCTTCCAAATATGTGCGAAACAAATCTTTTGTAGCTGCTGAAATTGCTATATATTATTAGCTTTATCTATCACAATCAGTACTATAGCAGCTTGTGTTGTTTTTTAATAACTCTGTAGTAGTAAGTTTACAGGCATTTTCGAGGTGTTTCTTTAGTCATTTAATATTTGCTTGCAATTAATTAAGCACATTTGATATATGTTTGAACTCAATATTCACTGTCTTTCAGTGTTTTGGCAACATGGTGGCAGTGTCAGCATATGTAATACCCTGCTGCTATGGTGGGCATCAGCGGTCTCCTGGTAAGATTCCATTGAAGTCCAAACTTTCTGGTCTACTGGCAGGGAAGTCCAACTCTTCTTGAAGGGATCTCTAATAAATACTGAAGAGGCCATTAAACTAAATATCCCAATAACTTTGGTAGATCAGTTCCATTCTCCATGCTAAGAGACCAGCTAAAATAATAAAGCACTCGTCACATTTTTTTCGTACAAGGTCTGTTTGACCAACTCAAGGACAAATATAGAGTGAGAGATCTCCCTGTCCGTGCGTCAAGTGCGTAAATGTCAAATAGAGAATCTTCAAACATCTATTTTCTCTCACCTGGGTCACTGAAGAAGACTGTTCTGTCTACATGAGTTCAAATAAAGATTTCCCTCAACCTTTAAGTTTTCAGAATTAGTTTTTTTCTTTTTCATTTTTTTCTATTTGGGTTATTGTGCTTATTTAAATTTAATTTAAATTAAATATGTTTTCATTAAACTGCATCTCAGAGAGACTTGAAAGAAGGCAGACTTATCTGACACAAACATTCTCCACTAATTTGAAAGCTGATAAAATACCTGGAGAGGAACCTTTATCCCTAGAGGCCTAAGGAATTTTTAAATTCTGATCCCATAAGAATTATATTATATTTAATTATAAATTGAATAATATTTTACATGGGTGCTTTATACCACTGATGAATTAAATGAAAAATAGAAAAAAACTTTTTTAAGAAAGGTTCTATCTTCACATCATTCCAGAATATCTTTTGGAAACTACTTTCAAGGAAGATTAAAATCCCATTGCTACCTAGCTGTACAGCTATATATATACCTTATTGTGAAAATTCCTCTTTGTATTAAAGGTTTTGTTGGCTGATTATAAAACATCTGATAGGCTCAGTTCACATGAAATGAAAGTTTATTTTCCCATCAACATTTAATGTTTCCAGAAAGTCTTTTACAGTGCCAGTCTTCCATCCTTCTAGAGTAGTTTCATTGTTTACTGGTGCAACAGCATCAAATTTCTACTATCCGCTTAAATATGAATTATGGAAGGGATGGTAGTCTAAATAAAAATGCTTTACTATCTTGCTAGACTGTGATAATTCATTTACAAATTGATTAATTTCTTTACGACTCTTTTACCTTATTAGTCATTTCCAGACTGCAAATAATTGATTGGCATTTTGGACATATTCTGGTTTGGGGTCATTCTTGTATTTGTAAGTACTTAATCTCAGTGCTGTCTTTAAGACCCATACAGTTAGCCTCGTCTAAGTGTCCCTCCTTTCTTCCGCTAAAGTACCTTACTCTTGCTGGTATTTTCAGTGAGAAAGGATCTGAAACGTTGCCACATCATCTGCTATTAAGGGGACAATGTGATGACCCAGCGCGTATATAATGTAGAACCCTTCGCAAGAAAACATTATACAGCTGCTGGGTCCTCACAGGGGGGCTTGTCCTCAAAATTGAGCAGAAGTTGCTTCATTTTTCTTAAAAACTCATTTATGTTGCTGCCTGAAATTGTCCAAAGCGTACATTGAAATGTTTTCCACTGTATACAGTATAATGCAGAAGATACCAGAAAATGAGTCAATGCTAAAACAACGTTTTTGCCCGAGGAGGTAAGTCCCACACAAGACATATGACATGTAGCCTGTTGGTGTATCAACAACAGTCTGGCCTGATATTATTTGTGTATATATTTGTACTACATATATTATAACGAAATATACTTAAATATTTCTCCATTTAATTAGAAAATAAAATGCTATTTTAAAAACAGATACTATGGTAATTTATTGTACATTAGGAGATCATGTTTCCATCACCTGCATTCCCATGACTGACTCATGAAGATAAATCGTCATGTGATGATAATGATGTTCCTGCTGCTGACTAATTTAAATAGCTGGATCCTGGTAAATATAAAAAGTATTCCTGGAACAGTCAAGAACAACAGAGACAAAGACGAGAGAGTCAGCCTGTCTGTGATACAATATTACAAGATGGATTCTACGTGCCATAAGTTCTATCATGTGGACGACTTTGATTCTAGAGCATTTCTAGATACTTATTTTTCAGATGATCCAGAAATGGTCTTTGGAGATGACGCATTGAAATCTCCAATGGAGAAACTTCACCACATCTTCAAAGCAGGTATGTATACTATACTTTATCTTACTGCTAAGGTTAAATAACTACTTTTATTAGATGCCTTTTGCTCAAGCGGTTTTTATGCAGTGAGATGTAACACTTGGAAAAGAAGCAACTATTAGATAATGAAAGGAGCCACTTAGGGCCTCAGTACATTAAAAGTGTAAGTTTAGTATAAGGGACAATTATTTATGTTTAGTTGTGAATAAAGTTTGTGTCAGTTCTCTTGTCCCTATAATATGTCACATATTACATGGGGAGCTTATAGAATATCTACCTAATAATCCTCTTGGGTACTGTATGTCTGCATACCACTTCTCTAGATAGGTGTTATCTTTTACAATCAATATTAGGATCTGACCCTCCACATCCAGCTGTACCATTATCATTGCATTGGTTTTGTCACGTTTAGTATTACATAGTATTGCAGGCTTATCGACATGTGTAATATATATAGCTATGGTATTGTTTAATTTTTTATATGCACCATTGTAATCAGTGATGATATTTCATTTGACAGTTCTATGAGAATTCATAGTGTTCATACACCCATTATACTTACTGCTGGGGACTGTAAATCAATCTTTGAATGTTTTGGTGGAAGTGGTGGTCCCAGATACCCCATTTAAGGTTTTATGTCATATAAATCTGGTTGTATGTTTAAGAGATTACATTTCTCGTACAGTGAAGCCTTGTGATGCTGTTGTGTATCCATAACATCACATTACAGACCGATGTGTAGAACAGATGTTACATAACATATTGCACTTTATAATCACTGGAATCTTACCCTGCAGGACATATTAAGGGGGAAACTTTGATTGATATCAATATGGGTCCTACGGTTCACTTTCTCTATTCAGCCTGTGAATTTTTCAAACACATCTATATACTGAGATTTACTGACAAATGCGTCATGGAACTGAACCGATGGCTGAACACATGCACAGGAGCGTTTCAGTGGAATCACACATCAACATATGTTACAGCATTAGAAGGAAACAGGTATATAAGCTAAAATGCAGTTTTTTTAATGACAAAATTGTAATTACATGAAACACTTGAAATACATTTAAAAGTGTTGGGTTTTTTTTTAAAAAAAGTGTCTTTTACAAATAAAAGAATCATTTTTAAAAACATAAAAGAGTTTTCCTGCAAAAAAATGTATTACAGTAAACAATTCTTTATATGAAGGTTACAAACCTGTCAAAAAACACCCCCCATCCCCAAACCCAGATAGCTTCACCCTATACTAGATATTCCATGATATTGTTTCGGCAGAGATACCGTTTCAGAAATATGCTTTTGATTATAGTGAGATCTCAGCGAGAGGCAATCCTCACAAATCCAACTATAGTCTAAGTGATTGGAGAAATCTGAAATGTATCTAAATATCAGACAACACATCAAATTTCAAATAGATGCTGATTAACCAAAAATCCATCTAGTAATTTACACCCCCATTTACAAAGCTTGTGTGACCAGCAAATAATGTGTTCTGGAACACCACTTCTCTGCATATATTTTCTATATCTCCCAACTCCAACAATCTCTGTATAGATTACAGCAATATGTAAATAATTATATAAACAGTTCCCATACACAGAGCACTGTGGAAATTTTGTACAAAATAAAGAAATAATACAAATCCCCAAAATACTCATCCAGCCCCTGTCCTAGGCAGCCTTGGCTTGACTCCACTATACCAAGGTGATCATAAGCATGGGGACCACTGTGTGCCTTGTCCACAGGCTAACAGCCCTATGCTTAAAATCAATGGGGTTCTCTCCTGCACAGCGAAGTTTCAAATAGCTCAAAACTGGAATAAAATCAGCCCCCCTCACGTCAGGAGGTAATTATTAGCATCTGGTTCATATCCCGGATAGAGTACATCACCAGCCTCCAAAACATCTAGGTGGCCTCCTTTCATAAAATTTTGGATGCCAGGTATTCGCACCACTCTACTTCCCTGCCCGGCCTAATGTAAAAACACTCCTTGTCCTACCGCAGTCCCTCTCCCATCCCTTTATCCCCTCTTGCACGCTCCCTTCCTAATTTTCCCTACATCCCGCCCATATTATTGTAACATGGTAACACTCTCAAGATTGCGCACAAGGCGCGGGTCATTGGTGGCTTTTTGCTTTATGTCAGATCACTGGACTAGTCAGGAACATTTCCCTATATTGGCCTGTTGTGTCGCTCCAGTCTGTGTTATTGTGCTATATGTACCTTGACTGTACAATACTTTGTATTGCTACACCTGTTTGTTTTCATCTTTATGTTACTTTAAAACTTTTACAAATAAAGAGATTTTAAAAAAAATACTAGGGCTTGTGAGGGCCATAGGGACTGACAGGAACGGGATCATTGATGTGACAACTTTGTCACAGTGTAACAGACAGAGATTCAGTGGTGTATCCACCATGATGGGTGCAAGACGTGCAATTCACATTTTCCCATAAGTCAAAGGGCCCCCATACCTACCTCTTGGCTTAGAGGACCTCCCAGTACCCAGGATTATGTTGGCATGGGATGAGGAGGGCACTGGTCTGGCTGTCCCATGGTTATTAGAGCCAGAATGGCCCGTAAAAGGCTAGACCTGACATTGGGGTCCTCACTGGTGCCTGGCTTCTCCCTGTCACCATTTTAAATGTGCAGCTGCTTATAGCAGAGATCAACTCCCCATCTCGACTGGCTCTGCTCCCTGACTTTAGGGCAAATTGATTAAGCTGAAAGAGACAGTGCACAGCTAGTCAGGACAAAGGGTTGATTCACTTCTTGTCCTTCATGATGTGGATGGTCCACCATTCCCTCTGCTCCTTCATTTCACTCTGTCCCCCCTCCCTCAAGCTTCTCACCTTTCCTCCCCCTCTGCCCCCTCTCCCCCTTGGGGCTAGTCCTCCCTCCACTCAGAGACACTGCAGGAGGGGTCTGCCTCCCACAGCAATCGCCTGTTGGGCAGCCTAGCAGTTAAGTGTGGTGGTGGGTTGTCAATGTACAGAAGTAGGGAGTATTAATTCAACTTAATGATTATGTAGTGGACATAATATTGTAATGTGGGGTTCATGAGGGCTAATAATATAACGTTTTGGTTAAAATGCATTGTGGGGTCTCAAATGTGCTGGCTCATAATTTAATGACAGGGTTTTTTGGGGGGAAGAGGCATAATTATTTAATGTGGGAGTTAGTTATTTAATGTCATTGCTGATTGGGGGAGGGAGGCCTAGACTATTCACCTGTTCTCAGCTTTCATGAAGGTAGAAAGCCTTTTCTGAACAAGGCCAATCTCCACAATCTTTAAGATTCCCAGGAAAACAATAAATATTTCCCTAAATGTGACCTTTCTATCCATTCATTCTTATTTAAATAATCCTGTCTGACACAATGGAATCTCATAGCTTGTTAACCCCACTCTCAACAAGGAACATCCCGAACATCCCACATCTCCCATCAGAAGTTGGAACCTTTATTCACTTCTCATATTCCTCTCATGCCGCTCCTCCTCTGCCTCCCCTCTCTGCCTTGCCCTACACTGGCTTCCCTTCCCCTACAGAATCCTTTTCAAACTCCTCACCAACATTTACAAGGCTCTCTCCCACTCTATTGCCCCTTATATCTCTAGCCTCCTCTCCATTCACACACCTGCCCACTCCCTGCTCTCGGCCAATGACCGCCGCCTCTCCTCCACTCTTATCACCTCTTCCCACTCCAGAATCCAAGACTTTTCTCGTGCAACTCTCCCTTCTCTGGAACGACCTCCCTCTCTCCATCCGTCTCTCTCCTACTCTGTGCTCCTTCAAACGTGCACTCAAAACTCACCTCTTCTCAAAGCCTACCAACCATCTACTTAACCCCCATCTCCTCCCTTCAGCTCATCCTCCCTTCTCTCCCCTTGCCTCAACTGGCTCGTCTTGTGCCTGGTCTGTTTACCCTCCCTTAGGATGTAAGCTCGTATGAGCAGGGCCCTCTCCCCTCCTGTCTCCATACCTAGTCTTGCGATCCGTCTTTACTGCATATGACTGCCCAGAGTTTCTGAAGTATTGGTACTTTTTATTTATTGTTCTGTAAGGTTTCACTCTGTATAGTCTACTGTTAGTACTGTGTGCGGCGCTGCGGATACCTTGTGGCGGCTAGCAAATAAATGATAATAATAATGATAGACTTTCAAAACTAAAAACCAATGTTCAACAAGACTGGGCACATTTGTGAAGAAACCACACTTCCATAGTTTCATAATTAATCCTTATTGTGTTTGTATTTTTCAGTGGCCAATGAGAGGACAAAGAGATAAGGTTGCAGACAGCAATAAAGCAGATAAAAGATAGCTGCTATCCATGTCTTAATTGAAATATCAATAGAATTTGAATCTATTATAGCACTTGATATATTGTGAGCTTGTGCTAATAAACCATTAAGGATGGAATTGGAACAGCATAGAATGCCTCCCAAATGTGATCTTTCCACCCATTCGTTGTTATTTAAATAACCCTGCCCCTGCACAATGAAATCTCAAAGCTAGTCAACCCCCCGCTCAACAAGGAACATCCCAAGCATTCCATATCTCCCATCAGATGATGGAACCTTTATCCATTCCCATAGACTTTCAAAATTAAAAAAAACACATGTTCATTGAACCAGATTGGGCACATTTGTGAGGGACCTGTGCTTTATTCTTGTAAATTACCATTATTGTGTTTGTATTTTCAGTGACCAATGTGAGGACAAAGAAATGAGGTTGAAAACGGCAATAAAACAGATCGTGAAATGTGACATTAAGAAGGAAAATCTCACAGACTCGGTGGTGTTACCACAAGCCGACTGTGTAATCAGTGCAGGGATACTAGATTCCAGCAGCAAAGACCTAGCTGATTACATTAGAAATCTGAGGAAAATTGCTAAATTGATAAAACCCGAAGGACACCTGATATTACTTGGACTTTTAAATGCAACTTATTTGACAGCTGGGCAGGACAGGTTCCATGTCTTAAAATATGATGAGAACGATATAAGAAAAGTTGTCACTGAAGAAGGGTTTATTATTGATCATTGTGATGTTGTCAAAAGAAAGGCAGTGAGTGATCTTAGTGACTATGACGCAATTATAGTCCTCTCAGCTCACAGAGAGAAGTAGGTCTGGGAAGATAATTAAAGTGGGAAATATAACAGATCTTCATATGAATTTCCCAATGTCAAACCTCAATAAAGTAATTTCAGAATACTGTATAACTGAATATTTGTGTTAACGTGTCCTTATTGATATTAACTCTATTAACCCATCAGTCCATTTTTGCAATTTGAAAGATAATAGAGTCTCAGATTAAGGTGGTGATTTAGTTGCACATAAGTACAGTTGTGCGGCATAATATTGCACTTGTGTTTTGAGCTGCAAGTATCTGATACTTGCAGATTGTACAGGGGGATCAGGGCCATTCACAGGCAAGTGCAGTACAACAAGTGCATGGTGTGGCAAGGTAAGCACGCCCTTACGTAAAGATCGGAGTCTACTCAGACAAAGGCCTTTATCAAGCTGATGATGATGATTGCTATATAAATAGCTGGTGATGATGATGATGATGATGATAATATGCACATATGTAAATTGGCATTTTTTCCGTTCATCTCTAAATCACCATCTAATTTGTGATCTATGGGTGAGTCTGACAGCCCACCAAGGATCACTGTTGTCATTCACTCCGCGGACTCACTCTAGCATATCCTTATCATTTTCCCATCCTCTTAACTTATTTACACAGATGGGGAATAATGCCAAAGAGGATTTGTGGGAAAGTTAAGACTTTGTGTGGTTGGAGTTTAAGAAAACGCTCGACAGTACTGGTTGAATAACTGGGACAAATTACAATGCCAATCTTTCAAAATCATTCTCTGATTTATCACATACATTTACAGCAAGGCCACATCTCTTTCTGGTAGGCCAAACAACTTTGATTTCTATAAGTCTGCACTGTGCCATGAGATTTGGGAATGGAGGGTATGGTTTAACTTTAACAACACTGGCTGTCAGCCATCATATTTATGACATTCAGTAAAATAAGTCAAATTTTAAATGACAGTTAAAAAAAAGTGTTCTTCAGTAAAGTATGTTATAACGGGGAGCAGACTATCTCTGCCATTTAGGCCCCGATTGTGAATAACTCACATCGGTCCAAGCCTAAGGTTCCAAGTGTAACGAAACAACACTCTGCTCACTTCATTCATTATTATTGTTTTAGTGTTTTATATAGTAGTAAGCTATCATTTACATGAACATTTAGCCAAGGACTGAATCAGAGCTGAATGACTTGTATGTATCATTATTTTATACAGATGGGATACGGTGTATGGGTTATTTGCCAGAACAGTAAAAAGAGACCAATCCAGGCCTGGTGGAATCTCTGATCCAGCTCTTATTAAAGACCCTGATTCGGCTCAACCGGTGGCATGAGCTATATGTCCTCTAGTGTCTCCAAAACATCCTTGACAACAAACTTACAGAATCTTGAAAGAGACATAAGGACACTATAGTAAAGCCTGAGAATTGTGCCCACTGGCTTTTTTGTAATGGAGATATGTCTAAAAATCAGCTAGATGCACCTAAGAACATTTTTCAACTATAGAAATAATCACTGCTGCTGTTCACATAGGTAAATTGCCAACCCCAACATAAATCTTAAAAATACTCATAAAATCTGAACAGTGCAGAAAAAGAAAGAAAGATCTATATATACAGAAGTAATTAAAAGCACAAGTAACCACACTCAACAGAACCAATTTTGTTAAAAAATGATATTTATTATCTCAATACTTTTGCAAAATAAAATAAAACTTAAAAACAGATGGACACTAATAATAAATGATATGATGTAATAAAATAAGAACAACAGACTGGTAATCACAGGGAACAATTATTTTTTTTCACAAATATTACTTAATCAAAGATATTCAGCATCTGGCCTTCTTAATACTGTCTACACATAGATTAAGTCATCTGCTCAATAGTATTTAGGAGCCAAAAATGTCTCCAACAGTTATATATCCCAATGAGTCCCGGGTGATAGTATGATTAAATGACCAGATTCATCAAGGTTTGGGAACAGTGGTATATTTATATAAATTATTCAGCTAAATGCAACTTTCATCAGGAACGCATCTCATCTCATTATCATCTGTTATCATTTTGTGTAAATACCCGCAACACTGTAGCTGTTCTTATACATCTTCAACAGTTTATTTTAGAACATTAACAAGATCTACAAGCTAATATATAGACTCAATTTTATTGGTGACTCAAGTGTTACTGTAGATATGTTTACTTGTCCCGTGTTTGTTGTGTAACTTTTAATGTCTGCTTATGTTGTTCGATAAATATTAGATCTGCTGGTATTATCACAAGACTCTCCTATGGATCCCGACTTTCACAAGCACTATAATGTACATCATTTTTAAGGCCTTTTTGGGTGTGGCTTACCCGACAGGCCTTGTTAGATCTACTTCCCTATACACGGGGGGGAGTGCATGTGTTTTTAAATGCATTTTAATTGTGTTTGAAGCATATAGGTCAGGGTAGGACCTGCATAAAATGAGGTACCCTTTATGCTGGGGTGCAGGCTTAAATGTTTTGATCAACATATGAACCAATGCCTCATGTTTTAGTTTTTCTAGATACACACAGACATGCAGTGGGACAAGTGCTAACCAAAAATGTATTTTTGTCTTGTATAAATATAAGGCATTTATATTACCATACAGCTGATATCATGTATAATATGGGAGCACAGACTTATTTCTTCTCTGATTTTGTCCTGAATAAAAAATGGATTAAACTAATATCCAATATAACATTTTTGTAGAAACTTTGTAAGGTAATTGAACATATCAATTAAAATCTCATTAAATGACACATTATCCCTTTCCATTGCACTTCCTTTGAGTGTATATGCAATGCTGCAATCTTAATTAAAACAATATAAGAAGTCAGTGATCGTGAGAAAATTTTGAGAGATATCAAGAATTATCAATAAAATGTAGCTTTTCTCTTCAGGAACAGAGATAAGAGCCAATCCCTTAACTGTGTCGTTGTATCCAAAAGTTATATCAATTAGAATAAACATGCACCTACTAGATTCACTATACAGCAGGACAGGATGATGTTTTCAGGAAAAGTTGACCAAAGGAGAGAATTAGGTGATCAAAGCACAAAAAGACCTTTAGGACAAGGATCCAATTGGAGTGCAACAAGGCACTCCGAAACAAGAAGGAGAAATATCATTGGATTGTGAGTAACATCTTCCAAATTACGTGATGAATCTTTCTAACATCACATTGTCCCTTACAGAAATTTTATGTAAATGCATTGCATTTTCCCCTTGTAGATTTTGCAAATGAAATCGTAAATTGTATTAGGATCATGGTTGACCTGGTTAGAGAGAAAGGATGAGGTGAAGTTATGTTGACTGAATCAGACATTGAAAATATACTTCATGAAGTTTTAGAAAAAAATGTAGATCTTTAGTGCAATTTCAGGTCTTCCATCCAAAACCTAAGCTGATCTTTCCTTTTTTACAACCATCTTGAAGCCCAGCCATTTAGACATTTGGGGCTAGATTAACTAAGCTGCGAGTTTGAAAAAGTGGGGATGTTGCCTATAACAACCAATCAGATTCTAGCTATCATTTTGTAGAAGGTACTAAATAAATGACAGCTAGAATCTGATTGGTTGCTATAGGCAACATCCCCACTTTTTCAAACCCGCAGCTTAGTAAATCTTAGTAAATCTAGCCCTTGGTTTTTAGAGATATTGAGTCCTTTCATTTTTAGACTCAGCATAAAAATCACACTCCACCACATAGGATCACCATCCAACTATCACTGTGTAACACTCCTTGAGGTAGGTGTTAGAATGTCGTGCGGCTTGTACCTGGTCTCTGGATGCTCTTCTCTAAATCATGACACGGCAGTGGGACAGAGAACCCTCGGGTCCCCAATAAAAGTAGGACACCAAACAAATTAAGAGGCGTCAGATTTATTCTGTGGGAAAAATATGTCACTTAAAAATGTATGGACAAAAGAATAATTAACAACATATACAATATGAGTACAGGTTTTTAGTTATAAAGCAATACTATTCACATATATCTTAATATAACTCAATGCCAGTTGAATATATGATGTGTTCTTCTTAAAAAGAAAATATATTTATACAAGAAAAATGGAGCAGACCTATGCAATATAAAAGCAAACACACCACAAATGTAGTCTTCACTGTCACTTTCGCTGTGATATTCCGCTTCTAAATATGTGCGAAGCAAATCTTTTGTAGCTGCTGAAATTGCTATATATTATTAGCTTTATCTATCCCAATCAGTACTTTAGTGGATTGTGTTGCAAGGTCTCTTTAATAACTCTGTAGTAGTAAGTTTACAGGCATTTCGGAGGTGTTATTTTAGTCATTTAGTATTGCAATTAATTAGGCACATTTAATATAAGTTTGAACTCAATGGTCACTGTCCAAGTCTTCTTGAAGGGATCTCTGATGAACACTGAAGAGGCCATTAAACTAAATATCCCAATAACTTTGGTAGATCAGTTCCATTCCCTTGCTCAGAGACCAGCTGAAATAATAAAGCACTCGTATCATTTTTTTGTACAAGGTCTGTCTGAACAACTTAAGGACAAATATAGAGTGAGAGATCTCCTTGTCCATGCGTCAAGTTCGTAAATGTCAAATAGAGAATCTTCAAACATCTGTTTTCTCTCACCTGGGTCACTGAAGAAGACTGTTGTGTCTGCATGAGTTCAACTAAAACTTTTCTGTTGGGGTTATTGTGCTGCTAAGTTCATGTTGATTTATTTGGGATAAATAATTATGTTTTCATTAAACTGCATCTCAGAGAGTCTTGAAAGAAGTCAGACTTATCTGACACAAACATTCTGCACTAATTTGAATGCTGATGAAATACCTGGAGAGGAACCTTTATCCCTAGAGGCCTAAGGATTTTTTTAAATCTAACTTCATAAGAATTATATTATATTTAATTATAAATCGAATAATATATACCTTATTGTGAAAATTCCTCTTTGTACTAAAGGCTTTGTTGGCTGATTTCGAAACATCTGATCAGCTCAGTCTGCATGAGTTTAAAGTTTATTTTCCCATCAACCTTTAATGTTTCCAGAAAGTCTTTTACAGTTCCAGTCTTTCATCATTCTAGAGTAGTTTCATTGTTTACTGGTGCCACAGTATCAAATTTCTACTTTCCGCTTAAATATGAATTACGGAAGGGATGGTAGTCTAAATAAAAATGCTTTTGTATCTTGCTAGACTGTGATAATTCATTTACAAATTGATTAATTTCTTTACGACTCTTTTATCTTATAGGTCATTTCCAGACTGCAAATAATTGATTGGTATTTTGGACATATTCTGGCTTGGGGTCATTCTTGTATTGTAATAACTTAATCTCAGTGATGTGTGTAAGACCCATACAGTTAGCCGCGTCTAAGTATCACGCCTTTCTCCCGCTAAACTACCTTACTGTTGCTGGTGTTTTCATTGAGGAAGGATCAGAAGCTTTGCCACATCATTTGATATTTAGGGGACAATGTGAGAACCCAGCGCGTATATAATGTAGAACCCTTCGCAAAAAAACATTATACAGCTGCTGGGTCCTCACAGGGGGGCTTGTCCTCAAAATTGAGCAGAAGTTGCTTCATTTTTCTTAAAAACTCATTTATGTTGCTGCCTGAAATTTTCCAAAGCGTACCTTGAAATGTTTTCCCCTGTATACAGTATAATGCAGAAGATACCAGAAAATGAGTCAATGCTAAAACAACGTTTTTGCCCGAGGAGGTAAGTCCCACACAAGCCATATGACATGTAGCCTGTTGGTGTATCAACAACAGTCTGGCCTGATATTATTTGTGTATATATTTGTACTACATACATTATAATGAAATATACTTAAATGTTTCTCCATTTAATTAGAAAATAAAATGTTATTTTAAAAACAGATACTATGGTAATTTATTGTACATAAGGAGATCATGTTACCATCACCTGCATTCCCATGATTGACTCATGAAGATAAATCGTCATGTGATGATAATGATGTTCCTGCTGCTGACAAATTTAAATAGCTGGATCCGGGTACATATAAAAAGTATTCCTGGAACAGTCAAGTACAACAGAGACAAAGACGAGAGAGTCAGCCGGTCTGTGATACAATATTACAAGATGGATTCTACGTGCCATAAGTTCTATCATGTGGACGACTTTGATTCTAGAGCATTTCTCGATACTTATTTTTCAGATAAACCAGAAATGGTCTTTGGAGATGACGCATTGAAATCTCCAATGGAGAAACTTCACCACATCTTCAAAGCAGGTATGTATACTATACTTTATCTTACTGCTACGGTTAAATAACTATTTTTATTAGATGCCTTTTGCTAAAGCGGTTTTTATGCAGTGAAATGTAACACTTGGAAAAGAAGCAACTATTAGATAATGAAAGGAGCCACTTAGGGCCTCAGTACATTAAAAGTGTAAGTTTAGTATAAGGGACAATTATTTATGTTTAGTTGTGAATAAAGTTTGTGTCAGTTCTCTTGTCCCTATAATATGTCACAGATTACATGGGGAGCTTATAGAATATCTACCTAATAATCCTCTTGGGTACTGTACGTCTGCATACCACTTCTATAGATAGGTGTTATCTTTTACAATCAATATTAGGATCTGACCCTCCACATCCAGCTGTACCATTATCATTGCATTGGTTTTGTCACGTTTAATATTACATGGTATTGCAGGCTTATCGACATGTGTAATATGGTATTGTTTAATTCTTCATATCCACCATTGTAATCATTGATGATATTTCATTTAACAGTTCTATGAGAATCCATTGCATTCATACAACCATTATACTTACTGCTGGGGACTGTAAATCAATCTTTGAATGTTTTGGTGGAAGTGGTGGTCCCAGATACCCCATTTAAGGTTTTATGTGGTATAAATCCGGTTGTATGTATAAGAGTTTACATTATTCATACAGTGAAGCTGTAACAGGAGCCTTGTGATGCTGTTGTGTATCCATAACATCACGGTTCAGACTGATGTGTAGAACAAATGTTACATAACATATTGCACTTTATAATCACTGGAATCTTACCCTGCAGGTCATATTAAGGGCGAAACTGTCATTGACATCAGTATCGGTCCTACGGTTCACTATCTCTATTCAGCCTGTGAATTTTTCAAACACATCTATGTACTGAGGTTTACTGACAAATGCATCATGGAACTGAACCGATGGCTGAACACACGCACAGGAGCGTTTCAGTGGAATCACGCATCAACATATATTACAGCATTAGAAGGAAACAGGTATATAAGCTAAAATGCAGTTTTTATAATGACAAAATTATCATTACATGAAATACTTGAAACACATTTAAAAGTGATGGGGTTTTTTTTTTTTTAAAAAAAAGTGTCTTTTACAAATAAAAGAATCATTTTTAAAAACATAAAAGAGTTTTCCTGCATAAAAATGTATTACAGTAAACAATTCTTTATATGAAGGTTAAAAACCTGTCAAAAAACACCCCCCCTCCCCAAACCCAGATAGCTTCACCATATACTAGATATTCCATGATATTGTTTGGGCAGAGATACCATTTCAGAATTAGGCTTTTGATTATAGTGAGATCTCAGCGAGAGGAAATCATCACAAATCCAACTATAGTCTAAGTGATTGGAGAAATCTGAAATGTATCTAAATATCAGACAACACATCAAATTTCAAATAGATGCTGATTAACCAAAAATCCATGTAGTAATTTACACCCCCATTTACAAAGCTTGTGTGACCAGCAACTAATGTGTTCTGGAACACCACTTCTCTGCATATATTTTTTATGTCTCCCAACTCCAACAATCTCTGTATAGATTACAGTTAATATGTAAATAATTATATAAACATTTCCCATACACAGAGCACTGTGGAAATTTTGTATAAAATAAAGAAATAATAAAAATCCCCAAAATACTCATCCAGCCCCTGTCCTAGGCAGCCTTGGCTTGACTCCACTATACCAAGGTGACCATAAGCATGGGGACCCCTGTGTGCCTTGTCCACAGGCTAACAGCCCTATGCTTAAAATCAATGGGGTTCTCTCCTGCACAGAGAAGTTTCAAATAGCTCAAAACTGGATCAGCCCTGCCTCATGTCAGAAGGTAATTATTAGCATCTGGTTCATATCCCGGATAGAGTACATCACCAGCCTCCAAAACATCTAGGTGGCCTCCTTTCATAAAATTTTGGATGCCAGGTATTCGCACCACTCTACTACCCTGCCTACTGTAAAACCACTCCTTATCCTACCGCAGTCCCTCTCCCATCCCTTTATCCCCTCTGGCACGCTCCCTTCCTAATTTTCCCTACATTTCGCCCATATTATTGTAACATGGTAACACTCTCAAGATTGCGCCCAAGGCGCGGGTCATTCGTGGCATTTTGCTTCACGTCAGATCACTGGACTAGTCAGGAACATTTCCCTATATTTGCCTTTTGTGTCGCTCCAGTCTGTGTTATTGTGCTATATGTACCTTGACTGTACAATTCTTTGTATTGCTACACCTGTTTGTTTTCATCTTTATGTTACTTTAAAACTTTTGCAAATAAAGAGATTTAAAAAAAAATACTCGGGGTTGTGAGGGCCATAGTGACTGACAGGAACGGGATCACTGATGTGACAACTTTGTCGCAGTGTAACAGACAGAGATTCAGTGGTGTATCCACCATGATGGGTGCAAGACGTGCAATTCACATTTTCACATAAGTCAAAGGGTCCCCATACCTACCCCTTGGCTTAGAGGACCTCCCAGTACCCAGGATTGTGTTGGCATGGGATGAGGAGGGCACTGGTCTGGCTGTCCCATGGTTATTAGAGCCAGAATGGCCCGTAAAAGGCTAGACCTGACATTGGGGTCCTCATTGGTGCCTGGCTCCTCCCTGTCACTTTTTTAAATGTGCTGCTGCTTATAGCAGAGATCAACTCCCCATCTCGACTGGCTCTGCTCCCTGACTTTAGGGCAAATTGGTTAAGCTGAAAGAGACAGTGCACAGCTAGTCAGGACAGAGGGTTGATTCACTGATTGTCCTTCATGATGTGGATGGTCCACCATTCCCTCTGCTCCTCCATTTCACTCTGTCCCCCCTCCCTCAAGCTTCTCACCTTTCCTCCCCCTCTGCCCCCTCTCCCCCTTGGGGCTAGTCCTCCCTCCACTCAGAGACACTGCAGGAGGGGTCTGCCTCCCACAGCAATCGCCTGTTGGGCAGCCTAGCAGTTAAGTGTGGTGGTGGGTTGTCAATGTACAGAAGTAGGGAGTATTAATGCAACTTAATGATTATGTAGTGGACATAATATTGTAATGTGGGGTTCATGAGGGCTAATAATATAATGTTTTGGTTAAAATGCATTGTGGGGTCTCTATCAAATGTGCTGGCTCATAATTTAATGACAGGGTTTTTTGGGGGGAAGAGGCATAATTATTTAATGTGGGAGTTAGTTATTTAATGTCATTGCTGATTGGGGGAGGGAGGCCTAGACTATTCACCTGTTCTCAGCTTTCATGAAGTTAAATAGCCTTTTCTGAACAGGGCCTTAACATTCCAGGATCCAGGCAAGACACCAGCAGCACATAGTCAAGGCTGAAAGAACAGGTAGAAAAGATTTATAATTTATTAGGTGGTCAATATTTGTAGGTAGTATGTACTGCGGACTACGTGCATGCTGGAGCTTATAGTTCTACAAGCACTAGCATGCAAGAATAGTCATGAGCTGTCAGTGCATGCTGGCAATTGTAGTGCTACTAGTGCTTGCACTAGATTTTCATTTTTTCCCTGATATCCACGAGGGAGGGGTACCAGGAGGACTTCAGTGCTACTCAGCATGTGGCCGGACAGCTCTTGGTGCTGGGGTCCAATGATTTCTTTGGGCTTACCCCTAGAGGACTATGAGGGATACTGAGTCTTGTGTAAAATGTTTCATTTTTGTTTTGTTTGATTGATTGATTTGAACTATTTTGCACGTGTGAGCCACGTATTTTATTTTTTTTAATAAAAACCGTTTGTTTGCTATATGATTTAGTACATGGGATGGTATGTATACCTCCCATGTATAAAAATTGTGATGGAAATTTTAAACTGTGTGCTTTAAACTTTGTGCTTTAAAACCATGCGGTTTGGCCTTTAGTAAATGCTCGGTTTTTGAAAGCTGGTGTGAAGGGAAGTGTGCTGTAGCCAATGGCAAACTTAATTGTAATAAGAAAAAAATACAATTGGAATATCTTATAGCACTCTATTTATCATGAGCTTGTGCTAATAAACCACTAAGGATTATTTGAACAGCAAAAATTACAGATCTTCACTTTTTTTTTTTTATTGCAAAGCTTCAATTAAAGATTCAAGCCCATTTTCCACTCCTTGGACCTTCCCCAGGGATAGGAAAATTCTACCACTTTTCCAGGGCTGTTGGTCCATCTGAAAATGCCCATGAGGGAAATATTAAAATGTCACTTTAAATTCCAACTTGCTACAACTTTAGGATCACCCCTATTATTGATATCAAGTTGTATTGCTAGGTTTAGTTTAAATTTTTGTCTCAAATTAATTCTGAGAGTGAGGGGATAATGGGCCTGTCTTTGTTTGATCGGACACATTTTTATTTCATTGGTTGAAGTGCCCCTAAAGATGTGGGTTTTCATATAAAGTAAACTTAGATAGTGGAATGGGGGCCCCGATGAAAGCGTAGGACAAAGCCCAATCTCCACAATCTTTAAGATTCCCAGGAAAACAATAAATATTTCCCTAAATGTGACCTTTCCATCCATTCATTCTTATTTAAATAATACTCCCTGACACAATGGAATCTCATAGTTTGTCAACCCCACTCTCAACAAGGAACATCCCGAACATCCCGAACATCCCACATCTCCCATCAGAAGTTGGAACCTTTATTCACTTCTCATCTTCCTCTCATGCTGCTCCTCCTCTGCCTCCCCTCTCTGCCTTGCCCTACACTGGCTTCCCTTCCCCTACAGAATCCTTTTCAAACTCCTCCAAACTGAACCAGATTGGGCACATTTGTGAGGGACCTGTTCTTTATTCTTGTAAATTACCATTATTGTGTTTGTATTTTCAGTGACCAATGTGAGGACAAAGAAATGAGGTTGAAGACGGCAATAAAACAGATCGTGAAATGTGACATTAAGAAGGAAAATCTCACAGACTCGGTGGTGCTACCACAAGCCGACTGTGTAATCAGTGCAGCGATACTGGATGCCTGCAGCAAAGACCAAGCTGATTACATCAGAATTCTGAGGAAAATTGCTAAGTTGATAAAACCCGAAGGACACCTGATATTACTTGGACTTTTAAATGCAACTTATTTGACAGCTGGGTCGGACAGGTTCCATGTCTTAAAATATGATGAGAACGATATAAGAAAAGTTGTCACTAAAGAAGGGTTTATTATTGATCATTGTGATGTTGTCAAAAGAAAGGCAGTGAGTGATCTTAGTGACTATGAGGCAGTTATAGTCCTCTCAGCTCACAGAGAGAAGTAGGTCTGGGAAGATAATTAAAGTGGGAAATATAACAGATCTTCATATGAATTTCCCAATGTCAAACCTCAATAAAGTAATTTCAGAATACTGTATAACTGAATATTTGTGTTAACGTGTCCTTAGTGATATTAACTCTATTAACCCATCAGTCCATTTTTGCAATTTGAAAGATAATAGAGTCTCAGATTAAGGTGGTGATTTAGTTGCACATAAGTACAGATGTGCGGCATAATATTGCATTTGTGTTTTGAGCTGCAAGTATCTGATACTTGCAGATTGTACAGGGGGATCAGGGCCATTCACAGGCAAGTGCAGTACAGCAAGTGCATGGTGTGGCAAGGTAAGCACGTCCTTACGTAAAGATCGGAGTCTACTCAGACAAAGGCCGTTATCAAGCTGATGATGATGATTGCTGTATAAATAGCTGGTGATGATGATGATAATATGCACATATGTAAATTGGCATTTTTTCCGTTCATCTCTAAATCATCATCTAATTTGTGATCTATGGATGAGTCTGACAGCCCACCAAGGATCACTGTTGTCATTCACTCCGTGGACTCACTCTAGCATATCCTTATCATTTTCCCATCCTCTTAACTTATTGACACAGATGGGGAATAATGCCAAAGAGGATTTGTGGGAAAGTTGGGACTTTGTGTGGTTGGAGTTTAAGAAAACGCTCGACAGTACTGGTTGAATAATTGGGACAAATTACAACGCCAATCTTTCAAAATCATTCCCTGATTTATCACATACATTTACAGCAAGGCCACATCTCTTTCTGGTAGGCCAAACAACTTTGATTTCTATAAGTCTGCACTGTGCCATGAGATTTGGGAATGGAGTGTATGTTTTAACTTTAACAACCCTGGCTGTCAGCCATCATATTTATGACATTCAGTAAAATAAGTCAAATTTTAAATGACAGTTAAAAAAAAGTGTTCTTCAGTAAAGTATGTTATAACAGGGAGCAGACTGTCTCTGCCATGTTAGCCCCGATTGTGAATAACTCACATTGGTCCAAGCCTAAGGTTCCAAGTGTAACGAAACAACACTCTGCTCACTTCATTCATTATCATTGTTTTAGTGTTTTATATAGTAGTAAGCTATCATTTACATATCATGAACATTTAGCCAAGGACTGAATCAGAGCTGAATGACTTGTATGTATCACTATTTTATACAGATGGGATACGGTGTATGGGTTATTTGGCAGAACAGTAAAAAGAGACCAATCCAGGCCTGGTGGAATCTCTGATCCAGCTCTTATTAAAGACCCTGATTCGGCTCAACCGGTGGCATGAGCTGTACGTCCTCTAGTGTCTCCAAAACATCCTTGACAACAAACTTACAGAATCTTGAAAGAGACATAAGGACACTATAGTAAAGCCTGAGAATTGTGCCCACTGGCTTTTTTGTAATGGATATATGTCTAAAAATCAGCTAGATGCACCTAAGAACATTTTTCAACTATAGAAATAATCACTGCTTCTGTTCACATAGGTAAATTGCCAACCCCAACATAAATCTAAAAAATACTCATAAAATCTGAACAGTGCAGAAAAAGAAAGGAAGATCTATATATACAGAAGTAATTAATAGCACAAGTAACCACACTCAACAGAACCAATTTTGTTAAAAAAATTATATTTATTATCTCAATACTTCTGCAAAATAAAATAAAACTTAAAAACAGATGGACACTAATAATAAATGATATGATGTAATAAAATAAGAACAACAGACTGGTAATCACAGGGAACAATTATTTTTTTTCACAAATATTACTTAATCAAAGATATTCAGCATCTGGCCTTCTTAATACTGTCTACACATAGATTAAGTCATCTGCTCAATAGTATTTAGGAGCCAAAAATGTCTCCAACAGTTATATATCCCAATGAGTCCCGGGTGATAGTATGATTAAAGGAACAGATTCATCAAGGTTTGGGAACAGTGGTATATTTATATAAATTATTCAGCTAAATGCAACTTTCATCAGGAACGCATCTCATCTCATTATCATCTGTTATCATTTTGTGTAAATACCCGCAACACTGTAGCTGTTCTTATACATCTTCAACAGTTTATTTTAGAATATTAACAAGACCTACAAGCTAATATATAGACTCAATTTTATTGGTGACTTAAGTGTTACTGTAGATATGTTTACTTGTCCCGTGTTTGTTGTGTAACTTTTAATGTCTGCTTATGTTGTTCGATAAATATTAGATCTGCTGGTATTATCACAAGACTCTCCTATGGATCCCGACTCTCACAAGCACTATAATGTACATAATTTTTAAGGCCATTTTGGGTGTGGCTTACCCGACAGGCCTTGTTAGATCTACTTCCCTATACACGGGGGGGAGTGCATGTGTTTTTAAATGCATTTTAATTGTGTTTGAAGCATATAGGTCAGGGTAGGACCTGCATAAAATAAGGTACCCTTTATGCTGGGGTGCAGGCTTAAATGTTTTGATCAACATATGAACCAATGCCTCATGTTTTAGCTTTTCTAGATACACACAGACATGCAGTGGGACAAGTGCTAACCAAAAATTTATTTTTGTCTTGTATAAATATAAGGCATTTATATTACCATACAGCTGATATCATGTATAATATGGGAGCACAGACTTATTTCTTCTCTGATTTTGTCCTGAATAAAAAATGGATTCAACTAATATCCAATATAACATTTTTGTAGAAACTTTGAAAGGTAATTGAACATATCAATTAAAATCTCATTAAATGACACATTATCCCTTTCCATTGCACTTCCTTTGAGTGTATATGAAATGCTGCAATCTTAATTAAAACAATATAAGAAGTCAGTGATCGTGAGAAAATTTTGAGAGATATCAAGAATTATCAATAAAATGTAGCTTTTCTCTTCAGGAACAGAGATAAGAGCCAATCCCTTAACTGTGTCGTTGTATCCAAAAGTTATATCAATTAGAATAAACATGCACCTACTAGATTCACTATACAGCAGGACAGGATGATGTTTTCAGGAAAAGTTGACCAAAGGAGAGAATTAGGTGATCAAAGCACAAAAAGACCTTTAGGACAAGGATCCAATTGGAGTGCAACAAGGCACTCCGAAACAAGAAGGAGAAATATCATTGGATTGTGAGAAACATCTTCCAAATTACGTGATGAATCTTTCTAACATCACATTGTCCCTTACAGAAATTTTATGTAAATGCATTGCATTTTCCCCTTGTAGATTTTGCAAATGAAATCGTAAATTGTATTAGGATCATGGTTGACCTGGTTAGAGAGAAATGATGAGGTGAAGTTATGTTGACTGAATCAGACATTGAAAATATACTTCATGAAGTTTTAGAAAAAAATGTAGATCTTTAGTGCAATTTCAGGTCTTCCATCCAAAACCTAAGCTGATCTTTCCTTTTTTACAACCATCTTGAAGCCCAGACATTTAGACATTTGGGGCTAGATTAACTAAGCTGCGAGTTTGAAAAAGTGGGGATGTTGCCTATAACAACCAATCAGATTCTAGCTATCATTTTGTAGAAGGTACTAAATAAATGACAGCTAGAATCTGATTGGTTGCTATAGGCAACATCCCCACTTTTTCAAACCCGCAGCTTAGTAAATCTTAGTAAATCTAGCCCTTGGTTTTTAGAGATATTGAGTCCTTTCATTTTTAGACTCAGCATAAAAATCACACTCCACCACATAGGATCACCATCCGACTATCACTGTGTAACACTCCTTGAGGTAGGTGTTAGAATGTCGTGCGGCTTGTACCTGGTCTCTGGATGCTCTTCTCTAAATCATGACACGTCAGTGGGACAGAGAACCCTCGGGTCCCCAATAAAAGTAGGACACCAAACAAATTAAGAAGCGTCAGATTTATTCTGTGGGAAAAATATGTCACTTAAAAATGTATGGACAAAAGAATAATTAACAACATATACAATATGAGTACAGGTTTTTAGTTATAAAGCAATACTATTCACATATATCTTAATATAACTCAATGCCAGTTGAATATATGATGTGTTCTTCTTAAAAAGAAAATATATTTATACAAGAAAAATGGAGCAGGACAATGCAATATAAAAGCAAACAAACCACAACTGTAGTCTTCACTGTCACTTTCGCTGTGATATTCCGCTTCTAAATATGTGCGAAGCAAATCTTTTGTAGCTGCTGAAATTGCTATATATTATTAGCTTTATCTATCCCAATCAGTACTTTAGTGGATTGTGTTGCAAGGTCTCTTTAATAACTCTGTAGTAGTAAGTTTACAGGCATTTCGGAGGTGTTATTTTAGTCATTTAGTATTGCAATTAATTAGGCACATTTAATATAAGTTTGAACTCAATGGTCACTGTCTTTCAGTGTTTTGTCAACATGGTGGCAGTGTCAGCATATGTAATACCCTGCTGCTATGGTGGGCATCAGCGGTCTCCTGGTAAGATTCCATTGAAGTCCAAAATTTCTGCTCTACTGGCAGTGAAGTCCAAGTCTTCTTGAAGGGATCTCTGATGAACACTGAAGAGGCCATTAAACTAAATATCCCAATAACTTTGGTAGATCAGTTCCATTCCCTTGCTCAGAGACCAGCTGAAATAATAAAGCACTCGTATCATTTTTTTGTACAAGGTCTGTCTGAACAACTTAAGGACAAATATAGAGTGAGAGATCTCCTTGTCCATGCGTTAAGTTCGTAAATGTCAAATAGAGAATCTTCAAACATCTGTTTTCTCTCACCTGGGTCACTGAAGAAGACTGTTGTGTCTGCATGAGTTCAACTAAAACTTTTCTTTTGGGGTTATTGTGCTGCTAAGTTCATGTTGATTTATTTGGGATAAATAATTATGTTTTCATTAAACTGCATCTCAGAGAGTCTTGAAAGAAGTCAGACTTATCTGACACAAACATTCTGCACTAATTTGAATGCTGATGAAATACCTGGAGAGGAACCTTTATCCCTAGAGGCCTAAGGATTTTTTTAAATCTAACCCCATAAGAATTATATTATATTTAATTATAAATCGAATAATATATACCTTATTGTGAAAATTCCTCTTTGTACTAAAGGCTTTGTTGGCTGATTTCGAAACATCTGATCAGCTCAGTCCGCATGAGTTCAAAGTTTATTTTCCCATCAACCTTTAATGTTTCCAGAAAGTCTTTTACAGTTCCAGTCTTTCATCATTCTAGAGTAGTTTCATTGTTTACTGGTGCCACAGTATCAAATTTCTACTATCCGCTTAAATATGAATTATGGAAGGGATGGTAGTCTAAATAAAAATGCTTTTGTATCTTGCTAGACTGTGATAATTCATTTACAAATTGATTAATTTCTTTACGACTCTTTTATCTTATAGGTCATTTCCAGACTGCAAATAATTGATTGGTATTTTGGACATATTATGGCTTGGGGTCATTCTTGTATTGTAATAACTTAATCTCAGTGATGTGTGTAAGACCCATACAGTTAGCCGCGTCTAAGTGTCACGCCTTTCTCCCGCTAAACTACCTTACTCTTGCTGGTGTTTTCATTGAGGAAGGATCAGAAGCTTTGCCACATCATCTGATATTTAGGGGACAATGTGAGAACCCAGCGCGTATATAATGTAGAACCCTTCGCAAAAAAACATTATACAGCTGCTGGGTCCTCACAGGGGGGCTTGTCCTCAAAATTGAGCAGAAGTTGCTTCATTTTTCTTAAAAACTCATTTATGTTGCTGCCTGAAATTTTCCAAAGCGTACCTTGAAATGTTTTCCACTGTATACAGTATAATGCAGAAGATACCAGAAAATTAGTCAATGCTAAAACAACGTTTTTGCCCGAGGAGGTAAGTCCCACACAAGACATATGACATGTAGCCTGTTGATGTATCAACAACAGTCTGGCCTGATATTATTTGTGTATATATTTGTACTACATACATTATAATGAAATATACTTAAATGTTTCTCCATTTAATTAGAAAATAAAATGTTATTTTAAAAACAGATACTATGGTAATTTATTGTACATAAGGAGATCATGTTACCATCACCTGCATTCCCATGATTGACTCATGAAGATAAATCGTCATGTGATGATAATGATGTTCCTGCTGCTGACAAATTTAAATAGCTGGATCCGGGTACATATAAAAAGTATTCCTGGAACAGTCAAGTACAACAGAGACAAAGACGAGAGAGTCAGCCGGTCTGTGATACAATATTACAAGATGGATTCTACGTGCCATAAGTTCTATCATGTGGACGACTTTGATTCTAGAGCATTTCTCGATACTTATTTTTCAGATAAACCAGAAATGGTCTTTGGAGATGACGCATTGAAATCTCCAATGGAGAAACTTCACCACATCTTCAAAGCAGGTATGTATACTATACTTTATCTTATTGCTACGGTTAAATAACTATTTTTATTAGATGCCTTTTGCTAAAGCGGTTTTTATGCAGAGAGATGTAACACTTGGAAAAGAAGTAACTATTAGATAATGAAAGGAGCCACTTAGGGCCTCAGTACATTAAAAGTGTAAGTTTAGTATAAGGGACAATTATTTATGTTTAGTTGTAAATAACGTTTGTGTCAGTTCTCTTGTCCCTATAATATGTCACAGATTACATGGGGAGTTTATAGAATATCTACCTAATAATCCTCTTGGGTACTGTATGTCTGCATACCACTTCTATAGATAGGTGTTTTCTTTTACAATCAATATTAGGATCTGACCCTCCACATCCTGCTGTACCATTATCATTGCATTGGTTTTGTCAGGTTTAGTATTACATGGTATTGCAAGCTTATCGACATGTGTAATATGGTATTGTTTAATTCTTCATATCCACCATTGTAATCATTGATGATATTTCATTTAACAGTTCTATGAGAATCCATAGTGTTCATACACCCATTATACTTACTGCTGGGGACTGTAAATCAATCTTTGAATGTTTTGGTGGAAGTGGTGGTCCCAGATACCCCATTTAAGGTTTTATGTGGTATAAATCCGGTTGTATGTATAAGAGTTTACATTATTCATACAGTGAAGCTGTAACAGGAGCCTTGTGATGCTGTTGTGTATCCATAACATCACTGTTCAGACTGATGTGTAGAACAAATGTTACATAACATATTGCACTTTATAATCACTGGAATCTTACCCTGCAGGTCATATTAAGGGCGAAACTGTCATTGACATCAGTATCGGTCCTACGGTTCACAATCTCTATTCAGCCTGTGAATTTTTCAAACACATCTATGTACTGAGGTTTACTGACAAATGCATCATGGAACTGAACCGATGGCTGAACACACGCACAGGAGCGTTTCAGTGGAATCACGCATCAACATATATTACAGCATTAGAAGGAAACAGGTATATAAGCTAAAATGCAGTTTTTATAATGACAAAATTATCATTACATGAAATACTTGAAACACATTTAAAAGTGATGGGGGTTTTTTTTTTAAAAAAAGTGTCTTTTACAAATAAAAGAATCATTTTTAAAAACATAAAAGAGTTTTCCTGCAAAAAAATGTATTACAGTAAACAATTCTTTATATGAAGGTTAAAAACCTGTCAAAAAACACCCCCCCTCCCCAAACCCAGATAGCTTCACCCTATACTAGATATTTCATGATATTGTTTGAGCAGAGATACTGTTTCAGAATTAGACTTTTGATTATAGTGAGATCTCAGCGAGAGGAAATCATCACAAATCCAACTATAGTCTAAGTGATTGAAGAAATCTGAAATGTATCTAAATATCAGACAACACATCAAATTTCAAATAGATGCTGATTAACCAAAAATCCATGTAGTAATTTACACCCCCATTTACAAAGCTTGTGTGACCAGCAACTAAAGAGTTCTGGAACACCACTTCTCTGCATATATTTTCTATGTCTCCCAACTCCAACAATCTCTGTATAGATTACAGTTAATATGTAAATAATTATATAAACATTTCCCATACACAGAGCACTGTGGAAATTTTGTATAAAATAAAGAAATAATACAAATCCCCAAAATACTCATCCAGCCCCTGTCATAGGCAGCCTTGGCTTGACTCCACTATAGCAAGGTGACCATAAGCATGGGGACCCCTGTGTGCCTTGTCCAGAGGCTAACAGCCCTATGCTTAAAATCAATGAGGTTCTCTCCTGCACAGCGAAGTTTCAAATAGCTCAAAACTGGAATAAAATCAGCCCTGCCTCATGTCTGGAGGTAATTATTAGCATCTGGTTCATATCCCGGATAGAGTACATCACCAGCCTCCAAAACATCTAGGTGGCCTCCTTTCATAAAATTTTGGATGCCAGGTATTCGCACCACTCTACTCCCCTGCCCGGCCTGCTGTAAAACCACTCCTTATCCTACCGCAGTCCCTCTCCCATTCCTTTATCCCCTCTGGCACGCTCCCTTCCTAATTTTCCCTACATCCCGCCCATATTATTGTAACATGGTAACACTCTCAAGATTGCGCAAAAGGCGCGGGTCATTGGTGGCTTTTTGCTTCATGTCAGATCACTGGACTAGTCAGGAACATTTCCCTATATTGACCTGTTGTGTCGCTCCAGTCTGTGTTATTGTGCTATATGTACCTTGACTGTACAATTCTTTGTATTGCTACACCTGTTTGTTTTAATCTTTATGTTACTTTAAAACTTTTGCAAATAAAGAGATTTAAAAAAAAATACTCGGGGTTGTGAGGGCCATAGTGACTGACAGGAACGGGATCACTGATGTGACAACTTTGTCACAGTGTAACAGACAGAGATTCAGTGGTGTATCCACCATGATGGGTGCAAGACGTGCAATTCACATTTTCACATAAGTCAAAGGGTCCCCATACCTACCCCTTGGCTTAGAGGACCTCCCAGTACCCTGGATTTTAGTTGGCATGGGATGAGGAGGGCACTGGTCTGGATGTCCCATGGTTATTAGAGCCAAAATGGCCCGTAAAAGGCTAGACCTGACATTGGGGTCCTCATTGGTGCCTGGCTCCTCCCTGTCACCATTTTAAATGTGCTGCTGCTTATAGCAGAGATCAACTCCCCATCTCGACTGGCTCTGCTCCCTGACTTTAGGGCAAATTGGTTAAGCTGTAAGAGACAGTGCACAGCTAGTCAGGACAGAGGGTTGATTCACTGATTGTCTTCCATGATGTGGATGGCCCACCATTCCCTCTGCTCCTCTATTTCACTTTGTCCCCCCACCCTCATGCTTCTCACCTTTCCTCACCTTCTGCCCCCTCTCCCCCTTGGGGCTAGTCCTCCCTCCACTCAGAAACTCTGCAGGAGGAGTCTGCCTCCCACAGCAATCGTGTGGTGGTGGGTTGTCAATGTACAGAAGTAGGGAGTATTAATGCAACTTAATGATTATGTAGTGGACATAATATTGTAATGTGGGATTCATGAGGGCTAATAATATAATGTTTTGGTTAAAATGCATTGTGGGGTCTCTATCAAATGTGCTGGCTCATAATTTAATGACAGGGTTTTTTGGGGGGAAGAGGCATAATTATTTAATGTGGGTGTTAGTTATTTAATGTCATTGCTGATTGGGGGAGGGAGGCCTAGACTATTCACCTGTTCTCAGCTTTCATGAAGGTAAATAGCCTTTTCTGAACAGGGCCTTAACATTCCAGGATCCAGGCAAGACACCAGCAGCACATAGTCAAAGCTGAAAAAACAGGTAGAAAAGATTTATAATTTATTAGGTGGTCAATATTTGTAGGTAGTATGTACTGCGGTCTACGTGTATGCTGGATCTTATAGTTCTACAAGCACTAACATGCAAGAATAGTCATGATCTGTCAGTGCATGCTGGCAATTGTAGTGCTACTAGTGCTTGCACTAGATTTTCATTTTTTCCCTGATATCCACGAGGGAGGGGTACCAGGAGGACTTCAGTGCTACTCAGCATGTGGCCGGACAGCTCTTGGTGCTGGGGTCCAATGATTTCTTTGGGCTTACCCCTAGAGGACTATGAGGGATACTGAGTCTTGTGTAAAATGTAAGGGAGGGTTTTTGTTTCATTTTTGTTTTGTTTGATTGATTGATTTGAACTATTTTGCATGTGTGAGCTACGTATTTTATTTTTTTTAACAAAAACCGGTTGTTTGCTATATGACTCAGAACATGGGATGGTATGTATACCTCCCATGTATAAAAATTGTGATGGAAATTTTAAACTTTGTGCTTTAAAACCATGCGGTTTGCCCTTTAGTAAAATGCACGGTTTTTGAAAGCTGGTGTGAAGGGAAGGGTGCTGTAACCAATGGCAAACTTAATTGTAATAACAAAAAAATACAATTGGAATATCTTATAGCGCTCTATTTATCATGAGCTTGTGCTAATAAACCATTAAGGATTATTTGAACAGCAAAAATTACAGATCTTCACTTTTTTTTTTTTATTGCAAAGCTTCAATTAAAGATTCAAGCCCATTTTCCACTCCTTGGACCTTCGCCAGGGATAGGAAAATTCTACCACTTTTCCAGGACTGTTGGTCCATCTGAAAATGCCCATGAGGGAAATATTAAAATGTCACTTTAAAGTCCAACTTGCTGCAACTTTAGGATCACCCCTATTATTGATATCAAGTTGTATTGCTAGGTTTAGTTTAAATTTTTGTCTCAAATTAATTCTGAGAGTGAGGGGATAATGGGCCTGTCTTTGTTTGATCGAACACATTTTTATTTCATTGGTTGAAGTGCCCCTAAAGATGTGGGTTTTCATATAAAGTAAACTTAGATAGTGGAATGGGGGCCCCGATGAAAGCATAGGACAAAGCCCAATCTCCACAATCTTTAAGATTCCCAGGAAAACAATAAATATTTCCCTAAATGTGACCTTTCCATCCATTCATTCTTATTTAAATAATACTGTCTGACACAATGGAATCTCATAGTTTGTCAACCCCACTCTCAACAAGGAACATCCCGAACATCCCGAACATCCCACATCTCCCATCAGAAGTTGGAACCTTTATTCACTTCTCATCTTCCTCTCATGCTGCTCCTCCTCTGCCTCCCCTCTCTGCCTTGCCCTACACTGGCTTCCCTTCCCCTACAGAATCCTTTTCAAACTCCTCACCAACATTTACAAGGCTCTCTCCCACTCTACTGCCCCTTATATCTCTAGCCTCCTCTCCATTCACACTCCTGCCCACTCCCTGCGCTCGGCCAATGACCGCCGCCTCTCCTCCACGCTTATCACCTCTTCCTACTCCAGAATCCAAGACTTTTCCCGTGCAGCCCCCCCTTCTCTGGAACAACCTCCCTCTCTCCATCCGTCTCTCTTCTACTCTGTGCTCCTTCAAACGTGCACTCAAAACTCACCTCTTCTCAAAGCCTACCAATCATCTACTTAACCCCCATCTCCTCCCTTCAGCTCGTCCTCCCTCCTCTTCCCTTGCCTCAACTGGCTCCTCTTGTGCCTGGTCTGTTTACCCTCCCTTAGGATGTAAGCTCATATGAGCAGGGCCCTCTCCCCTCCTGTCTCCATACCTGTTCTTCCGCTCCGTCTTTACTGCATATGACTGCCCGGAGTTTCTGAAGTATTGGTACTTTTTGTTCATTGTTCTGTATGGTTTTACTCTGTATAGTCTACTGTTAGTACTGTATGCGGCGCTGCGGATACCTTGTGGCGCCTAGCAAATAAATAATAATAATAATAATAGACTTTCAAAACTAAAAACCAATGTTCAACAAGACTGGACACATTTGTGAAGATACCACACTTCCATAGTTTCATAATTGATCCTTATTGTGTTTGTATTTTTCAGTGGCCAATGTGAGGACAAAGAGATAAGGTTGCAGACAGCAATAAAGCAGATAAAAGATAGCTGCTATCCATGTCTTAATTGAAATATCAATAGAATTGGAATCTATTATAGCACTTGATATATTGTGAGCTTGTGCTAATAAACCATTAAGGATGGAATTGGAACAGCATAGAATGCCTCCCAAATGTGATCTTTCCACCCATTCGTTGTTATTTAAATAACCCTGCACCCGCACAATGAAATCTCAAAGCTGGTCAACCCCACGCTCAACAAGGAACATCCCAAGCATTCCTTAACTCCTATCAGAAGATGGAACCTTTATCCATTCCCATAGATTTTCAAAATAAAAAAAAAACACATGTTCATTGAGCCAGATTGGGCACATTTGTGAGGGACCTGTGCTTTATTCTTCTAAATTACCATTATTGTGTTTGTATTTTCAGTGACCAATGTGAGGACAAAGAAATGAGGTTGAAGACAGCAATAAAACAGATCGTGAAATGTGACATTAAGAAGGAAAATCTCACAGACTCGGTGGTGCTACCACAAGCCGACTGTGTAATCAGTGCAAAGATACTGGATGTCTGCAGCAAAGACCAAGCCGATTACATCAGAAATCTGAGGAAAATTGCTAAGTTGATAAAACCCGAAGGACACCTGATATTACTTGGACTTTTAAATGCAACTTATTTGACAGCTGGGCCGGACAGGTTCCATGTCTTCAAATATGATGAGAACGATATAAGAAAAGTTGTCACTGAAGAAGGGTTTATTATTGATCATTGTGATGTTGTCAAAAGAAAGGCAGTGAGTGATCTTAGTGACTATGAGGCAGTTATAGTCCTCTCAGCTCACAGATAGAAGTAGGTCTGGGAAGATAATTAAAGTGGGAAATATAACAGATCTTCATATGAATTTCCCAATGTCAAACCTCAATAAAGTAATTTCAGAAAACTGTATAACTGAATATTTGTGTTAACGTGTCCTTATTGATATTAACTCTATTAACCCATCAGTCCATTTTTGCAATTTGAAAGATAATAGAGTCTCAAATTAAGGTGGTGATTTAGCTGCACATAAGTACAGTTGTGCGGCATAATTTTGCACTTGTGTTTTGAGCTGCAAGTATCTGATACTTGCAGATTGTACAGGGGGATCAGGGCCATTAACAGGCAAGTGCAGTACAGCAAGTGCATGGTGTAGTAAGGTAAGCACGTCCTTACGTAAAGATCGGAGTCTACTCAGACAAAGGCCGTTATCAAGCTGATGATGATGATTGCTATATAAATAGCTGGTGATGATGATGATGATGATAATATGCACATATGTAAATTGGCATTTTTTCCATTCATCTCTAAATCATCATCTAATTTGTGATCTATGGGTGAGTCTGACAGCCCACCAAGGATCACTGTTGTCATTCACTCCGTGGACTCACTCTAGCATATCCTTATCATTTTCCCATCCTCTTAACTTATTGACACAGATGGGGAATAATGCCAAAGAGGATTTGTGGGAAAGTTGGGACTTTGTGTGGTTGGAGTTTAAGAAAACGCTCGACAGTACTGGTTGAATAATTGGGACAAATTACAACGCCAATCTTTCAAAATCATTCCCTGATTTATCACATACATTTACAGCAAGGCCACATCTCTTTCTGGAGGCCAAACAACTTTGATTTCTATAAGTCTGCACTGTGCCATGAGATTTGGGAATGGAGGGTATGTTTTAACTTTAACAACCCTGGCTGTCAGCCATCATATTTATGACATTCAGTAAAATAAGTCAAATTTTGAATGACAGTTAAAAAAAAGTGTTCTTCAGTAAAGTATGTTATAACGGGGAGCAGACTGTCTCTGCCATGTAGGCCCCGATTGTGAATAACTCACATCGGTCCAAGCCTAAGGTTCCAAGTGTAACGAAACAACACTCTGCTCACTTCATTCATTATCATTGTTTTAGTGTTTTATATATTAGTAAGCTATCATTTACATATCATGTACATTTAGCCAAGGACTGAATCAGGACTGAATGACTCGTATGTATCACTATTTTATACAGATGGGATACGGTGTATGGGTTATTTGACAGAACAGAAAAAAGAAGCCAAAGAGGGCAAAAAATTCCAATCCAGGCCTGGTGGAATCTCTGATCCAGCTCTTATTAAAGACCCTGATTCGGCTCAACCGGTGGCATGAGCTATATGTCCTCTAGTGTCTCCAAAACATCCTTGACAACAAACTTACAGAATCTTGAAAGAGACATAAGGACACTATAGTAAAGCCTGAGAATTGTGCCCACTGGCTTTTTTATAATGGATATATGTCTAAAAATCAGCTAGATGCACCTAAGAACATTTTTCAACTATAGAAATAATCACTGCTGCTGTTCACATAGGTAAATTGCCAACCCCAACATAAATCTAAAAAATACTCATAAAATCTGAACAGTGCAGAAAAAGAAAGAAAGATCTATATATACAGAAGTAATTAATAGCACAAGTAACCACACTCAACAGAACCAATTTTGTTAAAAAATGATATTTATTATCTCAATACTTCTGCAAAATAAAATAAAACTTAAAAACAGATGGACACTAATAATAAATGATATGATGTAATAAAATAAGAACAACAGACTGGTAATCACAGGGAACAATTAATTTTTTTCACAAATATTACTTAATCAAAGATTTGCAGCATCTGGCCTTCTTAATACTGTCTACACATAGATTAAGTCATCTGCTCAATAGTATTTAGGAGCCAAAAATGTCTCCAACAGTTATATATCTGAATGAGTCCCGGGTGATAGTATGATTAAAGGACCAGATTCATCAAGGTTTGGGAACAGGGGTATATTTATATAAATTATTCAGCTAAATGCAACTTTCATCAGGAACTTATCTCATCTCATTATCATCTGTTATCATTTTATGTAAATACCCACAACACTGTAGCTGTTCTTATACATCTTCAACAGTTTATTTTAGAACATTAACAAGACCTACAAGCTAATATATAGACTCAATTTTATTGGTGACTTAAGAGTTACTGTAGATATGTTTACTTGTCCCGTGTTTGTTGTGTAACTTTTAATGTCTGCTTATGTTGTTCGATAAATATTAGATCTGCTGGTATTATCACAAGACTCTCCTATGGATCCCGACTCTCACAAGCACTATAATGTACATAATTTTTAAGGCCATTTTGGGTGTGGCTTACCCGACAGGCCTTGTTAGATCTACTTCCCTATACACGGGGGGGAGTGCATGTGTTTTTAAATGCATTTTAATTGTGTTTGAAGCATATAGGCCAGGTAAGGACCTGCATAAAATGAGGTACCCTTTATGCTGGGGTGCAGGCTTAAATGTTTTGATCAACATATGAACCAATGCCTCATGTTTTAGTTTTTCTAGATACACACAGACATGCAGTGGGACAAGTGCTAACCAAAAATGTATTTTTGTCTTGTATAAATATAAGGCATTTATATTACCATACAGCTGATATCATGTATAATATGGGAGCACAGACTTATTTCTTCTCTGATTTTGTCCTGAATAAAAAATGTATTAAACTAATATCCAATATAACATTTTTGTAGAAACTTTGTAAGGTAATTGAACATATCAATTAAAATCTCATTAAATGACACATTATCCCTTTCCATTGCACTTCCTTTGAGTGTATATGCAATGCTGCAATCTTAATTAAAACAATATAAGAAGTCAGTGATCGTGAGAAAATTTTGAGAGATATCAAGAATTATCAATAAAATGTAGCTTTTCTCTTCAGGAACAGAGATAAGAGCCAATCCCTTAACTGTGTCGTTGTATCCAAAAGTTATATCAATTAGAATAAACATGCGCCTACTAGATTCACTATACAGCAGGACAGGATGATGTTTTCAGGAAAAGTTGACCAAAGGAGAGAATTAGGTGATCAAAGCACAAAACGACCTTTAGGACAAGGATCCAATTGGAGTGCAACAAGGCACTCCGAAACAAGAAGGAGAAATATCATTGGATTGTGAGAAACATCTTCCAAATTACGTGATGAATCTTTCTAACATCACATTGTCCCTTACAGAAATTTTATGTAAATGCATTGCATTTTCCCCTTGTAGATTTTGCAAATGAAATCGTAAATTGTATTAGGATCATGGTTGACCTGGTTAGAGAGAAATGATGAGGTGAAGTTATGTTGACTGAATCAGACATTGAAAATATACTTCATGAAGTTTTAGAAAAAAATGTAGATCTTTAGTGCAATTTCAGGTCTTCCATCCAAAACCTAAGCTGATCTTTCCTTTTTTACAACCATCTTGAAGCCCAGCCATTTAGACATTTGGGGCTAGATTAACTAAGCTGCGAGTTTGAAAAAGTGGGGATGTTGCCTATAACAACCAATCAGATTCTAGCTATCATTTTGTAGAAGGTACTAAATAAATGACAGCTAGAATCTGATTGGTTGCTATAGGCAACATCCCCACTTTTTCAAACCCGCAGCTTAGTAAATCTTAGTAAATCTAGCCCTTGGTTTTTAGAGATATTGAGTCCTTTCATTTTTAGACTCAGCATAAAAATCACACTCCACCACATAGGATCACCATCCAACTATCACTGTGTAACACTCCTTGAGGTAGGTGTTAGAATGTCGTGCGGCTTGTACCTGGTCTCTGGATGCTCTTCTCTAAATCATGACACGGCAGTGGGACAGAGAACCCTCGGGTCCCCAATAAAAGTAGGACACCAAACAAATTAAGAGGCGTCAGATTTATTCTGTGGGAAAAATATGTCACTTAAAAATGTATGGACAAAAGAATAATTAACAACATATACAATATGAGTACAGGTTTTTAGTTATAAAGCAATACTATTCACATATATCTTAATATAACTCAATGCCAGTTGAATATATGATGTGTTCTTCTTAAAAAGAAAATATATTTATACAAGAAAAATGGAGCAGACCTATGCAATATAAAAGCAAACAAACCACAACTGTAGTCTTCACTGTCACTTTCGCTATGATATTCCGCTTCTAAATATGTGCGAAACAAATCTTTTGTAGCTGCTGAAATTGCTATATATTATTAGCTTTATCTATCCCAATCAGTACTATAGTTGATTGTGTTGCAAGGTCTCTTTAATAACTCTGTAGTAGTAAGTTTACAGGCATTTCGGAGGTGTTATTTTAGTCATTTAATATTTGCTTGCAATTAATTAGGCACATTTAATATAAGTTTGAACTCAATGGTCACTGTCTTTCAGTGTTTTGTCAACATGGTGGCAGTGTCAGCATATGTAATACCCTGCTGCTATGGTGGGCATCAGCGGTCTCCTGGTAAGATTCCATTGAAGTCCAAAATTTCTGCTCTACTGGCAGTGAAGTCCAAGTCTTCTTGAAGGGATCTCTGATGAACACTGAAGAGGCCATTAAACTAAATATCCCAATAACTTTGGTAGATCAGTTCCATTCCCTTGCTCAGAGACCAGCTGAAATAATAAAGCACTCGTATCATTATTTTGCACAAGGTCTGTCTGACCAACTCAAGGACAAATATAGAGTGAGAGATCTCCTTGTCCGTGCATCAAGTTCGTAAATGTGAAATAGAGAATCTTCAAACATCTGTTTTCTCTCACCTGGGTCACTGAAGAAGACTGTTGTGTCTGCATGAGTTCAACTAAAACTTTTCTGTTGGGGTTATTGTGCTGCTAAGTTCATGTTGATTTATTTGGGATAAATAATTATGTTTTCATTAAACTGCATCTCAGAGAGTCTTGAAAGAAGTCAGACTTATCTGACACAAACATATTGCACTAATTTGAATGCTGATGAAATACCTGGAGAGGAACCTTTATCCCTAGAGGCCTAAGGATTTTTTTAAATCTAACCCCATAAGAATTATATTATATTTATTTATAAATCGAATAATATTTTACATGCGTGCTCTATGCCATGGATGAATTAAATGAAAAATAGAAAAAATCTTTTTTCAGAAAGGTTCTATCTTCACTTCATTCCTTCAAATGTCAGGGTTATCCAGAATATCTTTTGGAAACTACTTTTAAGGAAGATTAAAATCCCATTGCTACCTAGCTGTACAGCTATATATATACCTTATTGTGAAAATTCCTCTTTGTACTAAAGGCTTTGTTGGCTGATTTCGAAACATCTGATCAGCTCAGTCCGCATGAGTTCAAAGTTTATTTTCCCATCAACCTTTAATGTTTCCAGAAAGTCTTTTACAGTTTCAGTCTTTCATCATTCTAGAGTAGTTTCATTGTTTACTGGTGCCACAGTATCAAATTTCTACTATCCACTTAAGTATGAATTATGGAAGGGATGGTAGTCTAAATAAAAATGCTTTTGTATCTTGCTAGACTGTGACAATTCATTTGCAAATTTATTAATTTCTTTACGACTCTTTTATCTTATAGGTCATTTCCAGACTGCAAATAATTGATTGGTATTTTGGACATATTCTGGCTTGGGGTCATTCTTGTATTATAATAACTTAATCTCAGTGATGTGTGTAAGACCCATACAGTTAGCCTCGTCTAAGTGTCCCTCCTTTCTCCCGCTAAACTACCTTACTCTTGCTGGTGTTTTCATTGAGGAAGGATCAGAAGCTTTGCCACATCATCTGATATTTAGGGGACAATGTGAGAACCCAGCGCATATATAATGTAGAACCCTTCGCAAAAAAACATTATACAGCTGCTGGGTCCTCACAGGGGGGCTTGTCCTCAAAATTGAGCAGAAGTTGCTTCATTTTTCTTAAAAACTCATTTATGTTGCTGCCTGATATTTTCCAAAGCGTACCTTGAAATGTTTTCCACTGTATACAGTATAATGCAGAAGATACCAGAAAATGAGTCAATGCTAAAACAACGTTTTTGCCCGAGGAGGTAAGTCCCACACAAGCCATATGACATGTAGCCTGTTGGTGTATCAACAACAGTCTGGCCTGATATTATTTGTGTATATATTTGTACTACATACATTATAATGAAATATACTTAAATGTTTCTCCATTTAATTAGAAAATAAAATGTTATTTTAAAAACATATACTATGGTAATTTATTGTACATAAGGAGATCATGTTACCATCACCTGCATTCCCATGATTGACTCATGAAGATAAATCGTCATATGATGATAATGATGTTCCTGCTGCTGACAAATTTAAATAGCTGGATCCTGGTAAATATAAACAGTATTCCTGGAACAGTCAAATACAACAGAGACAAAGACGAGAGAGTCAGCCGGTCTGTGATACAATATTACAAGATGGATTCTACGTGCCATAAGTTCTATCATGTGGACGACTTTGATTCTAGAGCATTTCTAGATACTTATTTTTCAGATAAACCAGAAATGGTCTTTGGAGATGACGCATTGAAATCTCCAATGGAGAAACTTCACCACATCTTCAGTGCAGGTATGTATACTATACTTTATCTTACTGCTAAGGTTAAATAACTATTTTTATTAGATGCCTTTTGCTAAAGCGGTTTTTATGCAGTGAGATGTAACACTTGGAAAAGAAGCAACTATTAGATAATGAAAGGAGCCACTTAGGGCCTCAGTACATTAAAAGTGTAGGTTTAGTATAAGGGACAATTATTTATGTTTAGTTGTGAATAAAGTTTGTGTCAGTTCTCTTGTCCCTATAATATGTCACAGATTACATGGGGAGTTTATAGAATATCTACCTAATAATCCCCTTGGGTAATGTATGTCTGCATACCACTTCTCTAGATAGGTGTTATCTTTTACACTCAATATTAGGATCTGACCCTCCACATCCAGCTGTACCATTATCATTGCATTGGTTTTGTCAGGTTTAGTATTACATGGTATTGCAGGCTTATCGACATGTGTAATATGGTATTGTTTAATTCTTCATATCCACCATTGTAATCAGTGATGATATTTCATTTAACAGTTCTATGAGAATCCATAGCATTCATACACCCATTATACCTACTGCTGGGGACTGTAAATCAATCTTTGAATGTTTCGGTGGAAGTGGTGGTCCCAGATACCCCATTTAAGGTTTTATGTGGTATAAATCCGGTTGTATGTATAAGAGTTTACATTATTCATACAGTGAAGCTGTAACAGGAGCCTTGTGATGCTGTTGTGTATCCATAACATCACGGTACAGACCGATGTGTAGAACAGATGTTACATAACATATTGCACTTTATAATCACTGGAATCTTACCCTGCAGGTCATATTAAGGGGGAAACTTTGATTGATATCAATATGGGTCCTACGGTTCACTTTCTCTATTCAGCCTGTGAATTTTTCAAACACATCTATGTACTGAGGTTTACTGACAAATGCATCATGGAACTCAACCGATGGCTGAACACACGCACAGGAGCGTTTCAGTGGAATCACGCATCAACATATATTACAGCATTAGAAGGAAACAGGTATATAAGCTAAAATGCAGTTTTTATAATGACAAAATTATCATTACATGAAATACTTGAAACACATTTAAAAGTGATGGGGGGTTTTTTTAAAAAAAAAAGTGTCTTTTACAAATAAAAGAATCATTTTTAAAAACATAAAAGAGTTTTCCTGCAAAAAAATGTATTACAGTAAACAATTCTTTATATGAAAGTTAAAAACCTGTCAAAAAACACCCCCCCTCCCCAAACCCAGATAGCTTCACCCTATACTAGATATTCCATGATATTGTTTGAGCAGAGATACTGTTTCAGAATTAGACTTTTGATTATAGTGAGATCTCAGCGAGAGGAAATCATCACAAATCCAACTATAGTCTAAGTGATTGGAGAAATCTGAAATGTTTCTAAATATCAGACTTTTGCCGCCAACACATCAAATTTCAAATAGATGCTGATTAACCAAAAATCCATCTAGTAATTTACACCCCCATTTACAAAGCTTGTGTGACCAGCAACTAATGTGTTCTGGAACACCACTTCTCTGCATATATTTTCTATGTCTCCCAACTCCAACAATCTCTGTATAGATTACAGTTAATATGTAAATAATTATATAAACATTTCCCATACACAGAGCACTGTGGAAATTTTGTATAAAATAAAGAAATAATACAAATCCCCAAAATACTCATCCAGCCCCTGTCATAGGCAGCCTTGGCTTGACTCCACTATAGCAAGGTGACCATAAGCATGGGGACCCCTGTGTGCCTTGTCCAGAGGCTAACAGCCCTATGCTTAAAATCAATGGGGTTCTCTCCTGCACAGCGAAGTTTCAAATAGCTCAAAACTGGAATAAAATCAGCCCTGCCTCATGTCTGGAGGTAATTATTAGCATCTGGTTCATATCCCGGATAGAGTACATCACCAGCCTCCAAAACATCTAGGTGGCCTCCTTTCATAAAATTTTGGATGCCAGGTATTCGCACCACTCTACTCCCCTGCCTACTGTAAAACCACTCCTTATCCTACCGCAGTCCCTCTCCCATCCCTTTATCCCCTCTGGCACGCTCCCTTCCTAATTTTCCCTACATCCCGCCCATATTATTGTAACATGGTAACACTCTCAAGATTGCGCCCAAGGCGCGGGTCATTCGTGGCTTTTTCCTTCACGTCAGATCACTGGACTAGTCAGGAACATTTCCCTATATTGACCTGTTGTGTCGCTCCAGTCTGTGTTATTGTGCTATATGTACCCTGTCTGTACAATTCTTTGTATTGCTACACCTGTTTGTTTTCATCTTTATGTTACTTTAAAACTTTTGCAAATAAAGAGATTTAAAAAAAAATACTCGGGTTTGTGAGGGCCATAGTGACTGACAGGAACGGGATCACTGATGTGACAACTTTGTCACAGTGTAACAGACAGAGATTCAGTGGTGTATCCACCATGATGGGTGCAAGACGTGCAATTCACATTTTCACATAAGTCAAAGGGTCCCCATACCTACCCCTTGGCTTAGAGGACCTCCCAGTACCCTGGATTTTGTTGGCATGGGATGAGGAGGGCACTGGTCTGGATGTCCCATGGTTATTAGAGCCAAAATGGCCCGTAAAAGGCTAGACCTGACATTGGGGTCCTCATTGGTGCCTGGCTCCTCCCTGTCACCATTTTAAATGTGCTGCTGCTTATAGCAGAGATCAACTCCCCATCTCGACTGGCTCTGCTCCCTGACTTTAGGGCAAATTGGTTAAGCTGTAAGAGACAGTGCACAGCTAGTCAGGACAGAGGGTTGATTCACTGATTGTCTTCCATGATGTGGTTGGCCCACCATTCCCTCTGCTCCTCTATTTCACTTTGTCCCCCCACCCTCATGCTTCTCACCTTTCCTCACCTTCTGCCCCCTCTCCCCCTTGGGGCTAGTCCTCCCTCCACTCAGAAACTCTGCAGGAGGAGTCTGCCTCTCACAGCAATCGTGTGGTGGTGGGTTGTCAATGTACAGAAGTAGGGAGTATTAATGCAACTTAATGATTATGTAGCGGACATAATATTGTAATGTGGGGTTCATGAGGGCTAATAATATAATGTTTTGGTTAAAATGCATTGTGGGGTCTCTATCATATGTGCTGGCTCATAATTTAATGACAGGGTTTTTTGGGGGGAAGAGGCATAATTATTTAATGTGGGTGTTAGTTATTTAATGTCATTGCTGATTGGGGGAGGGAGGCCTAGACTATTCACCTGTTCTCAGCTTTCATGAAGGTAAATAGCCTTTTCTGAACAGGGAGTTAACATTCCAGGATCCAGGCAAGACACCAGCAGCACATAGTCAAAGCTGAAAAAACAGGTAGAAAAGATTTATAATTTATTAGGTGGTCAATATTTGTAGGTAGTATGTACTGCGGTCTACGTGTATGCTGGATCTTATAGTTCTACAAGCACTAACATGCAAGAATAGTCATGATCTGTCAGTGCATGCTGGCAATTGTAGTGCTACTAGTGCTTGCACTAGATTTTCATTTTTTCCCTGATATCCACGAGGGAGGGGTACCAGGAGGACTTCAGTGCTACTCAGCATGTGGCCGGACAGCTCTTGGTGCTGGGGTCCAATGATTTCTTTGGGCTTACCCCTAGAGGACTATGAGGGATACTGAGTCTTGTGTAAAATGTAAGGGAGGGTTTTTGTTTCATTTTTGTTTGGTTTGATTGATTGATTTGAACTATTTTGCATGTGTGAGCTACGTATTTTATTTTTTTTAATAAAAACCGGTTGTTTGCTATATGACTCAGAACATGGGATGGTATGTATGCCTCCCATGTATAACAATTGTGATGGAAATTTTAAACTTTGTGCTTTAAAACCATGCGGTTTGCCCTTTAGTAAAATGCACGGTTTTTGAAAGCTGGTGTGAAGGGAAGGGTGCTGTAACCAATGGCAAACTTAATTGTAATAACAAAAAAATACAATTGGAATATCTTATAGCGCTCTATTTATCATGAGCTTGTGCTAATAAACCATTAAGGATTATTTGAACAGCAAAAATTACAGATCTTCACTTTTTTTTTTTTATTGCAAAGCTTCAATTAAAGATTCAAGCCCATTTTCCACTCCTTGGACCTTCCCCAGGGATAGGAAAATTCTACCACTTTTCCAGGGCTGTTGGTCCATCTGAAAATGCCCATGAGGGAAATATTAAAATGTCACTTTAAAGTCCAACTTGCTACAACTTTAGGATCACCCCTATTATTGATATCAAGTTGTATTGCTAGGTTTAGTTTAAATTTTTGTCTCAAATTAATTCTGAGAGTGAGGGGATAATGGGCCTGTCTTTGTTTGATCGAACACATTTTTATTTCATTGGTTGAAGTGCCCCTAAAGATGTGGGTTTTCATATAAAGTAAACTTAGATAGTGGAATGGGGGCCCCGATGAAAGCATAGGACAAAGCCCAATCTCCACAATCTTTAAGATTCCCAGGAAAACAATAAATATTTCCCTAAATGTGACCTTTCCATCCATTCATTCTTATTTAAATAATACTGTCTGACACAATGGAATCTCATAGTTTGTCAACCCCACTCTCAACAAGGAACATCCCGAACATCCCGAACATCCCACATCTCCCATCAGAAGTTGGAACCTTTATTCACTTCTCATCTTCCTCTCATGCTGCTCCTCCTCTGCCTCCCCTCTCTGCCTTGCCCTACACTGGCTTCCCTTCCCCTACAGAATCCTTTTCAAACTTCCCTCTCTCCATCCGTCTCTCTCCTACTCTGTGCTCCTTCAAACGTGCACTCAAAACTCACCTCTTCTCAAAGCCTACCAATCATCTACTTAACCCCCATCTCCTCCCTTCAGCTCGTCCTCCCTTCTCTCCCCTTGCCTCAACTGGCTCCTCTTGTGCCTGGTCTGTTTACCCTCCCTTAGGATGTAAGCTCGTATGAGCAGGGCCCTCTCCCCTCCTGTCTCCATACCTGTTCTTCCGCTCCGTCTTTACTGCATATGACTGCCCAGAGTTTCTGAAGTATTGGTACTTTTTGTTCATTGTTCTGTATGGTTTTACTCAGTATAGTCTACTGTTAGTACTGTGTGTGGCGCTGCGGATACCTTGTGGCGCCTAGCAAATAAATGATAATAATAATAATAGACTTTCAAAACTAAAAACCAATGTTCAACAAGACTGGGCACATTTGTGAAGATACCACACTTCCATAGTTTCATAATTGATCCTTATTGTGTTTGTATTTTTCAGTGGCCAATGTGAGGACAAAGAGATAAGGTTGCAGACAGCAATAAAGCAGATAAAAGATAGCTGCTATCCATGTCTTAATTGAAATATCAATAGAATTGGAATCTATTATAGCACTTGATATATTGTGAGCTTGTGCTAATAAACCATTAAGGATGGAATTGGAACAGCATAGAATGCCTCCCAAATGTGATCTTTCCACCCATTCGTTGTTATTTAAATAACCCTGCACCCGCACAATGAAATCTCAAAGCTGGTCAACCCCACGCTCAACAACGAACATCCCAAGCATTCCATATCTCCCATCAGAAGATGGAACCTTTATCCATTCCCATAGACTTTCAAAATAAAAAAAAAACACATGTTCATTGAGCCAGATTGGGCACATTTGTGAGGGACCTGTGCTTTATTCTTCTAAATTACCATTATTGTGTTTGTATTTTCAGTGACCAATGTGAGGACAAAGAAATGAGGTTGAAGACGGCAATAAAACAGATCGTGAAATGTGACATTAAGAAGGAAAATCTCACAGAATCGGTGGTGCTACCACAAGCCGACTGTGTAATCAGTGCAGCGATACTGGATGCCTGCAGCAAAGACCTAGCCGATTACATCAGAAATCTGAGGAAAATTGCTAAGTTGATAAAACCTGAAGGACACCTGATATTACTTGGACTTTTAAATGCAACTTATATGACAGCTGGGTCGGACAGGTTCCATGTCTTAAAATATGATGAGAACGATATAAGAAAAGTTGTCACTGAAGAAGGGTTTATTATTGATAATTGTGATGTTGTCAAAAGAAAGGCAGTGAGTGATCTTAGTGACTATGAGGCAGTTATAGTCCTCTCAGCTCACAGATAGAAGTAGGTCTGGAAGATAATTAAAGTGGGAAATATAACAGATCTTCATATGAATTTCCCAATGTCAAACCTCAATAAAGTAATTTCAGAAAACTGTATAACTGAATATTTGTGTTAACGTGTCCTTATTGATATTAACTCTATTAACCCATCAGTCCATTTTTGCAATTTGGAAGATAATAGAGTCTCAAATTAAGGTGGTGATTTAGCTGCACATAAGTACAGTTGTGCGGCATAATTTTGCACTTGTGTTTTGAGCTGCAAGTATCTGATACTTGCAGATTGTACAGGTGGATTAGGGCCATTAACAGGCAAGTGCAGTACAGCAAGTGCATGGTGTAGTAAGGTAAGCACGTCCTTACGTAAAGATCGGAGTCTACTCAGACAAAGGCCGTTATCAAGCTGATGATGATGATTGCTATATAAATAGCTGGTGATGATGATGATGATGATAATATGCACATATGTAAATTGGCATTTTTTCCGTTCATCTCTAAATCACCATCTAATTTGTGATCTATGGGTGAGTCTGACAGCCCACCAAGGATCACTGTTGTCATTCACTCCGTGGACTCACTCTATCATATCCTTATCATTTTCCCATCCTCTTAACTTATTTACACAGATGGGGAATAATGCCAAAGAGGATTTGTGGGAAAGTTGGGACTTTGTGTGGTTGGAGTTTAAGAAAATGCTCGACAGTACTGGTTGAATAACTGGGACAAATTACAATGCCAATCTTTCAAAATCATTCTCTGATTTATCACATACATTTACAGCAAGGCCACATCTCTTTCTGGTAGGCCAAACAACTTTGATTTCTATAAGTCTGCACTGTGCCATGAGATTTGGGAATGGAGGGTATGGTTTAACTTTAACAACCCTGGCTGTCAGCCATCATATTTATGACATTCAGTAAAATAAGTCAAATTTTAAATGACAGTTAAAAAAAAGTGTTCTTCAGTAAAGTATGTTATAACGGGCAGCAGACTATCTCTGCCATGTAGGCCCCGATTGTGAATAACTCACATCGGTCCAAGCCTAAGGTTCCAAGTGTAACGAAACAACACTCTGCTCACTTCATTCATTATCATTGTTTTAGTGTTTTATATAGTAGTAAGCTATCATTTACATGAACATTTAGCCAAGGACTGAATCAGAGCTGAATGACTTGTATGTATCATTATTTTATACAGATGGGATACGGTGTATGGGTTATTTGGCAGAACAGTAAAAAGAGACCAATCCAGGCCTGGTGGAATCTCTGATCCAGCTCTTATTAAAGACCCTGATTCGGCTCAACCGGTGGCATGAGCTATATGTCCTCTAGTGTCTCCAAAACATCCTTGACAACAAACTTACAGAATCTTGAAAGAGACATAAGGACACTATAGTAAAGCCTGAGAATTGTGCCCACTGGCTTTTTTGTAATGGAGATATGTCTAAAAATCAGCTAGATGCACCTAAGAACATTTTTCAACTATAGAAATAATCACTGCTGCTGTTCACATAGGTAAATTGCCAACCTCAACATAAATCTTAAAAATACTCATAAAATCTGAACAGTGCAGAAAAAGAAAGAAAGATCTATATATACAGAAGTAATTAATAGCACAAGTAACCACACTCAACAGAACCAATTTTGTTAAAAAATGATATTTATTATCTCAATACTTCTGCAAAATAAAATAAAACTTAAAAACAGATAGACACTAATAATAAATGATATGATGTAATAAAATAAGAACAACAGACTGGTAATGACAGGGAACAATTATTTTTTTTCACAAATATTACTTAATCAAAGATATTCAGCATCTGGCCTTCTTAATACTGTCTACACATAGATTAAGTCATCTGCTCAATAGTATTTAGGAGCCAAAAATGTCTCCAACAGTTATATATCCCAATGAGTCCTGGGTGATAGTATGATTAAATGACCAGATTCATCAAGGTTTGGGAACAGTGGTATATTTATATAAATTATTCAGCTAAATGCAACTTTCATCAGGAACGCATCTCATCTCATTATCATCTGTTATCATTTTGTGTAAATACCCGCAACACTGTAGCTGTTCTTATACATCTTCAACAGTTTATTTTAGAACATTAACAAGATCTACAAGCTAATATATAGACTCAATTTTATTGGTGACTTAAGTGTTACTGTAGATATGTTTACTTGTCCCGTGTTTGTTGTGTAACTTTTAATGTCTGCTTATGTTGTTCGATAAATATTAGATCTGCTGGTATTATCACAAGACTCTCCTATGGATCCCGACTCTCACAAGCACTATAATGTACATAATTTTTAAGGCCATTTTGGGTGTGGCTTACCCAACAGGCCTTGTTAGATCTAATTCCCTATACACGGGGGGGAGTGCATGTGTTTTTAAATGCATTTTAATTGTGTTTGAAGCATATAGGTCAGGGTAGGACCTGCATAAAATGAGGTACCCTTTATGCTGGGGTGCAGGCTTAAATGTTTTGATCAACATATGAACCAATGCCTCATGTTTTAGTTTTTCTAGATACACACAGACATGCAGTGGGACAAGTGCTAACCAAAAATTTATTTTTGTCTTGTATAAATATAAGGCATTTATATTACCATTCAGCTGATATCATGTATAATATGGGAGCACAGACTTATTTCTTCTCTGATTTTGTCCTGAATAAAAAATGGATTAAACTAATATCCAATATAACATTTTTGAAGAAACTTTGTAAGGTAATTGAACATATCAATTAAAATCTCGTTAAATGACACATTATCCCTTTCCATTGCACTTCCTTTGAGTGTATATGCAATGCTGCAATCTTTATTAAAACAATATAAGAAGTCAGTGATCGTGAGAAAATTTTGAGAGATATCAAGAATTATCAATAAAATGTAGCTTTTCTCTTCAGGAACAGATATAAGAGCCAATCCCTTAACTGTGTCGTTGTATCCAAAAGTTATATCAATTATAATAAACATGCACCTACTAGATTCACTATACAGCAGGACAGGATGATGTTTTCAGGAAAAGTTGACCAAAGGAGAGAATTAGGTGATCAAAGCACAAAAAGACCTTTAGGACAAGGATCCAATTGGAGTGCAACAAGGCACTCTGAAACAAGAAGGAGAAATATCATTGGATTGTGAGTAACATCTTTCAAATTACGTGATGAATCTTTCTAACATCACATTGTCCTTTACAGAAATTTTATGTAAATGCATTGCATTTTCCCCTTGTAGATTTTGCAAATGAAATCGGGAATGGTATTAGGATTATGGTTGACCTGGTTAGAGAGAAATGATGAGGTGAAGTTATGTTGACTCAATCAGACATTGAAAATATACTTCATGAAGTTTTAGAAAAAAATGTAGATCTTTAGTGCAATTTCAGGTCTTCCATCCAAAACCTAAGCTGATCTTTCCTTTTTTACAACCATCTTGAAGCCCAGCCATTTAGACATTTGGGGCTAGATTAACTAAGCTGCGAGTTTGAAAAAGTGGGGATGTTGCCTATAACAACCAATCAGATTCTAGCTATCATTTTGTAGAAGGTACTAAATAAATGACAGCTAGAATCTGATTGGTTGCTATAGGCAACATCCCCACTTTTTCAAACCCGCAGCTTAGTAAATCTTAGTAAATCTAGCCCTTGGTTTTTAGAGATATTGAGTCCTTTCATTTTTAGACTCAGCATAAAAATCACACTCCACCACATAGGATCACCATCCAACTATCACTGTGTAACACTCCTTGAGGTAGGTGTTAGAATGTCGTGCGGCTTGTACCTGGTCTCTGGATGCTCTTCTCTAAATCATGACACGGCAGTGGGACAGAGAACCCTCGGGTCCCCAATAAAAGTAGGACACCAAACAAATTAAGAGGCGTCAGATTTATTCTGTGGGAAAAATATGTCACTTAAAAATGTATGGACAAAAGAATAATTAACAACATATACAATATGAGTACAGATTTTTAGTTATAAAGCAATACTATTCACATATATTTTAATATAACTCAATGCCAGTTGAATATATGATGTGTTCTTCTTAAAAAGAAAATATATTTATACAAGAAAAATGGAGCAGATCTATGCAATATAAAAGTAAACAAACCACAACTGTGGTCTTCACAGTCACTTTCGCTGTGATGTTCCACTTCTAAATATGTGTGAAACAAATCTTTTGTAGCTGGTGAAATTGCTATGTTTTATTAGCTTTATCTATCACAATCAGTATTATAGTGGAATGTGTTGCAAGGTCTCTTTAATAACTCTGTAGTAGTAAGTTTACAATAATTTCGGAGGTGTTATTTTAGTCATTTAATATTTGCTTGCAATTAATTAGGCACATTTAATATAAGTTTGAACTCAATGGTCACTGTCTTTCAGTGTTTTTTTAACATGGTGGCAGTGTCAGCATATGTAATACCCTGCTGCTATGGTGGGCATCAGCGGACTCCTGGTAAGATTCCATTGTAGTCCAAAATTTCTGGTCTACTGGCAGGGAAGTCCAAGTCTTCTTGAAGGGATCTCTGATGAACACTGAAGAGGCCATTAAACTAAATATCCCAATAACTTTGGTAGATCAGTTCTATTCCCTTGCTCAGAGACCAGCTGAAATAATAAAGCACTCATATCATTATTTTGTACAAGGTCTGTCTGACCAACTCAAGGACAAATATAGAGTGAGAGATCTCCTTATCCGTGCGTCAAGTTCGTAAATGTCAAATAGAGAATCTTCAAACATTTGTTTTCTCTCACCTGGGTCACTGAAGAAGACTGTTGTGTCTGCATGAGTTCAACTAAAACTTTTCTGTTGGGGTTATTGTGCTGCTAAGTTCATGTTGATTTATTTGGGATAATTATTTATGTTTTCATTAAACTGCATCTCAGAGAGACTTGAAAGAAGTCAGACTTATCTGACATAAACATTCTGCACTAATTTGAATGCTGATGAAATACCTGGAGAGGAACCTTTATCCCTAGAGGCCTAAGGATTTTTTAAATTCTAACCCCATAAGAATTATATTATATTTAATTATAAATCGAATAATATTTTACATGGGTGCTCTATGCCATGGATGAATTAAATGAAAAATAGAAAAAATCTTTTTTCAGAAAGGTTCTATCTTCACTTCATTCCTTCAAATGTCAGGGTTATCCAGAATATCTTTTGGAAACTACTTTTAAGGAAGATTAAAATCCCATTGCTACCTAGCTGTACAGCTATATATATACCTTATTGTGAAAATTCATCTTTGTACTAAAGGTTTTGTTGGCTGATTTCAAAACATCTGATCGGCTCAGTCCGCATGAGTTCAAAGTTTATTTTCCCATCAACCTTTAATGTTTCCAGAAAGTCTTTTACAGTTCCATTCTTCCTTCATTCTAGAGTAGTTTCATTGTTTACTGGTGCCACAGTATCAAATTTCTACTTAATATGAATTATGGAAGGGATAGTAGTCTAAATAAAAATGCTTTTGTATCTTGCTAGACTGTGATAATTCATTTACAAATTGATTAATTTCTTTACGACTCTTTTACCTTAATCTCAGTGATGTGTGTAAAACCCATACAGTTAGCCGCGTCTAAGTGTCACGCCTTTCTCCCGCTAAACTACCTTACTCTTGCTGGTGTTTTCATTGAGGAAGTATCAGAAACTTTGCCACATCATCTGCTATTTAGGGGACAATGTGAGGACCCAGTGCATATATAATGTAGAACCCTTCGCAAAAAAAACATTATACAGCTGCTGGATCCTCACAGTGGGGCTTGTCCTCAAAATTGAGCAGAAGTTGCTTCATTTTTCTTAAAAACTCATTTATGTTGCTGCCTGAAATTTTCCAAACCGTACCTTGAAATGTTTTCCACTGTATACAGTATAATGCAGAAGATACCAGAAAAAGAGTCAATGCTAAAACAACGTTTTTGCCCGAGGAAGTAAGTCACACACAAGACATATGACATGTAGTCTGTTGGTGTATCAACAACAGTCTGGCCTGATAATATTTGTGTATATATTTGTACTACATACATTATAACGAAATATACTTAAATGTTTCTCCATTTAATTAGAAAATAAAATGCTATTTTAAAAACAGATACTATGGTAATTTATTGTACATTAGGAGATCATGTTACCATCACCTGCATTCCCATGACTGACTCATGAAGATAAATCGTCATGTGATAATAATGATGTTCCTACTGCTGACTAATTTAAATAGCTGGATCCTGGTAAATATAAAAAGTATTCCTGGAACAGTCAAGAACAACAGAGACAAAGACGAGATAGTCAGCCGGTCTGTGATACAATATTACAAGATGGATTCTTCGTGCCATAAGTTCTATCATGTGGACGACTTTGATTCTAGAGCATTTCTAGAAACTTATTTTTCAGATGATCCAGAAATGGTCTTTGGAGATGACGCATTGAAATCTCCAATGGAGAAACTTCACCACATCTTCAAAGCAGGTATGTGTACTATACTTTATCTTACTGCTAAGGTTAAATAACTATTTTTATTAGATGCCTTTTGCTAAAGTGGTTTTTATGCAGTGAGATGTAACACTTGGAAAAGAAGCAACTATTAGATAATGAAAGGAGCCACTTAGGGCCTCAGTACATTAAAATTGTAAGTTTAGTATAAGGGACAATTATTTATGTTTAGTTGTGAATAAAGTTTGTGTCAGTTCTCTTGACCCTATAATATGTCACATATTACATGGGGAGCTTATAGAATATCTTCCTAAAAATCCTCTTGGGTACTGTACGTCTGCATACCACTTCTCTAGATAGGTGTTATCTTTTAAAATCAATATTAGGCTCTGACCCTCCACATCCAGCTGTACCATTATCATTGCATTGGTTTTGTCACGTTTAGTATTACATGGTATTGCAGGCTTATCGACATGTGTAATATGGTATTGTTTAATTCTTCATATCCACCACTGTAATCAGTGATGATATTTCATTTGACAGTTCTATGAGAATTCATAGCATTCATACACCCATTATACTTACTGCTGGGGACTGTAAATCAATCTTTGAATTGTTTGGTGGAAGTGGTGGTCCCAGATAGCCCATTTAAGGTTTTATGTGGTATAAATCCGGTTGTATGTATAAGAGCTTACATTTCTCATACAGTGAAGCAGTAACAGGAGCCTTGTGATGCTGTTGTGTATCCATAACATCACCGTACAGACTGATGTGTAGAACAGATGTTACATAAAATATTGCACTTTATAATCACTGGAATCTTACCCTGCAGGTCATATTAAGGGCGGAACTGTGATTGACATCAGTATCGGTCCTATAGTTCACCATCTCTATTCAGCCTGTGAATTTTTCAAACACATCTATGTACTGAAATTTACTGAGAAATGCGTCATGGAACTGAACCGATGGCTGAACACACGCACAGGAGCGTTTCAGTGGAATCACGCATCAACATATATTACAGCATTAGAAGGAAACAGGTATATAAGCTAAAATGCAGTTTTTTTTAATGACAAAATTGTAATTACATAAAATACTTGAAATACATTTAAAAGTGTTGGGGTTTTTTTTTTAAAAAAAGTGTCTTTTACAAATAAAAGAATCATTTTTAAAAACATAATAGAGTTTTCCTGCAAAAAAATGTATTACAGTAAACAATTCTTTATATGAAGGTTAAAAACCTGTCAAAAAACACCCCCCCTCCCCAAACCCAGATAGCTTCACCCTATACTAGATATTCCATGATATTGTTTGGGCAGAGATACCATTTCAGAATTAGGCTTTTGATTATAGTGAGATCTCAGCGAGAGGCAATCCTCACAAATCCAACAATAGTCTAAGTGATTGGAGAGATCTAAAATGTATCTAAATATCAGACTTTTGCCGCCAACACATCAAATTTCAAATAGATTCTGATTAACCAAAACTCCATGTAGTAATTTACACCCCCATTTACAAAGCTTGTGTGACCAGCAAATAATGTGTTCTGGAACACCACTTCTCTACATATATTTTCTATATCTCCCAACTCCAACAATCTTTGTATAGATTACAGTTAATATGTAAATAATTATATAAACATTTCCCATACACAGAGCACTGTGGAAATTTTGTACAAAATAAAGAAATAATATAAATCCCCAAAATACTCATCCAGCCCCTGTCCTAGGCAGCCTTGGCTTGACTCCACTATACCAAGGTGACCATAAGCATGGGGACCCCTGTGTGCCTTGTTCCTCAGGCTAACAGCCCTATGCTTAAAATCAATGGGGTTCTCTCCTGCACAGCGAAGTTTCAAATAGCTCAAAACTGGAATAAAATCAGCCCTGCCTCATGTCAGAAGGTAATTATTAGCATCTGGTTCATATCCCCGATAGAGTACATCACCAGCCTCCAAAACATCTAGGTGGCCTCCTTTCATAAAATTTTGAATGCCAGGTATTTGCACCACTCTACTCCCCTGCCCGGCCTAATGTAAAAACACTCCTTGTCCTAGCGCAGTCCCTCTCTCATCCCTTTATCCCCTCTGGCACGCTCCCTTCCTAATTTTCCCTACATCCCGCCCATATTATTGTAACATGGTAACACTCTCAAGATTGCGCACAAGGCGCGGGCCATTGGTGGCTTTTTGCTTCATGTCAGATCACTGGACTAGTCAGGAACATTTCCCAATATTGACCTGTTGTGTCGCTCCAGTCTGTGTTATTGTGCTATATGTACATTGACTGTACAATTCTTTGTATTGCTACACCTGTTTGTTTTCATCTTTATGTTACTTTAAAACTTTTACAAATAAAGAGATTTAAAAAAAAATACTCAGGCTTGTGAGGGCCATAGTGACTGACAGGAACGGGATCAATGATGTGACAACTTTGTCACAGTGTAACAGACAGAGATTCAGTGATGTATCCGCCATGATGGGTGCAAGACGTGCAATTCACATTTTCCCTTAAGTCAAAGGGTCCCCATACCTAACTCTTGGCTTAGAGGACCTCCCAGTACCCAGGATTGTGTTGGCATGGGATGAGGAGGGCACTGGTCTGGCTGTCCCATGGTTATTAGAGCCAGAATGGCCTGTAAAAGGCTAGACCTGACATTGGGGTCTTCATTTGTGCCTGGCTCCTCCCTGTCACCATATTAAATGTGCTGCTGCTTATAGCAGAGATCAACTCCCCATCTCGACTGGCTCTGCTCCCTGACTTTAGGGCAAATTGATTAAGCTGAAAGAGACAGTGCACAGCTAGTCAGGACAGAGGGTTGATTCACTGATTGTCCTTCATGATGTGGATGGCCCACCATTCCCTCTGCTCCTCCATTTCACTCTGTCCCCCCTCCCTCAAGCTTCTCACCTTTCCTCCCCCTCTGCCCCTTCTCCCCCTTGGGGCTAGTCCTCCCTCCACTCAGAGACTCTGCAGGAGGAGTCTGCCTCCCACAGCAATCGCCTGTTGGGCAGCCTAGCAGTTAAGTGTGGTGGTGGGTTGTCAATGTACAGAAGTAGGGAGTATTAATGCAACTTAATGATTATGTAGTGGACATAATATTGTAATGTGGGGTTCATGAGGGCTAATAATATAATGTTTTGGTTAAAATGCATTGTGGGGTCTCTATCAAATGTGCTGGCTCATAATTTAATGACAGGGTTTTTTGGGGGGAAGAGGCATAAATATTTAATGTGGGTGTTAGTTATTTAATGTCATTGCTGATTGGGGGAGGGAGGCCTAGACTATTCACCTGTTCTCAGCTTTCATGAAGTTAAATAGCCTTTTCTGAACAGGGCCTTAACATTCCAGGATCCAGGCAAGACACCAGCAGCACATAGTCAAGGCTGAAAGAACAGGTAGAAAAGATTTATAATTTATTAGGTGGTCAATATTTGTAGGTAGTATGTACTGCGGACTACGTGCATGCTGGAGCTTATAGTTCTACAAGCACTAACATGCAAGAATAGTCATGAGCTGTCAGTGCATGCTGGCAATTGTAGTGCTACTAGTGCTTGCACTAGATTTTCATGTTTTTTCCCCTAAAATATGAGCCAGGGGTACCAGGAGGACTTCAGTGCTACTCAGCATGTGGCCGGACAGCTCTTGGTGCTGGGGTCCAATGATTTCCTTGGGCTTACCCCTAGAGGACTATGAGCGATACTGAGTCTTGTCTAAAATGTAAGGGAGGGTTTTTATTTCATTTTTGTTTGATTGATTGATTGATTTGAACTATTTTGCATGTGTGAGCTATGTATTTTTTTTTTTTTTTTTCATAAAAAGCGGTTGTTTGCTATACGACTCAGTACATGGGATGGTATACCTCCCATGTATAAAAATTGTGATGGAAATTTTAAACTGTGTGTTTTAAACTTTGTGCTTTAAAACCATGCGGTTTGCCTTTTAGTAAACGCTCAGTTTTTGAAAGCTGGTGTGAAGGGAAGTGTGCTGTAGCCAATGGCAAACTTAATTGTAATAACAAAAAAATACAATTGGAATATCTTATAGCACTCTATTTATCATGAGCTTGTGCTAATAAACCATTAAGGATTATTTGAACAGCAAAAATTACAGATCTTCACTTTTTTTTTTTATTGCACAGCTTCAATTAAAGATTCAAGCCCATTTTCCACTCCTTGGACCTTCCCCAGGGAAAAGAAAAATCTCCCACTTTTCCAGGGCTGTTGGTCCATCTGAAAATGTCTCAAATTAATTCTGAGAGTGAGGGGATACTGGGCCTGTCTTTGTTTGATCGGACACATTTTTATTTCATTGGTTGAAGTGCTCCTAAAGATGTGGGTTTTCATATAAAGTAAACTTAGATAGTGGAATGGGGGCCCCGATGAAAGCATAGGACAAAGCCCAATCTCCACAATCTTTAAGATTCCCAGGAAAACAATAAATATTCCCCTAAATGTGACCTTTCCATCCATTCATTCTTATTTAAATAATCCTGTCTGACACAATGGAATCTCATAGCTTGTTAACCCCACTCTCAACAAGGAACATCCCGAACATCCCACATCTCCCATCAGAAGTTGGAACCTTTATTCACTTCTCATCTTCCTCTCATGCCGCTCCTCCTCTGCCTCCCCTCTCTGCCTTGCCCTACACTGGCTTCCCTTCCCCTACAGAATCCTTTTCAAACTCCTCACCAACATTTACAAGGCTCTCTCCCACTCTACTGCCCCTTATATCTCTAGCCTCCACTCCAATCACACTCCTGCCCACTCCCTATGCTCGGCCAATGACCACCGCCTCTCCTCCACTCTTATCACCTCTTCCCACTCCAGAATCCAAAACTTTTTCCGTGCAGCCCCCCGTTCTCTGGAACAACCTCCCTCTCTCCATCCGTCTCTCTCCTACTCTGTGCTCCTTCAAACGTGCACTCAAAACTCACCTCTTCTCAAAGCCTACCAACCATCTACTTAACCCCCATCTCCTCCCTTCAGCTCATCCTCCCTTCTCTCCCCTTGCCTCAACTGGCTCCTCTTGTGCCTGGTCTGTTTACCCTCCCTTAGGATGTAACTTCGTATGAGCAGGGCCCTCTCCCCTCCTGTCTCCATACCTGTTCTTCTACTCCGTCTTTACTGCATATGACTGCCCGGAGTTTCTAAAGTATTGGTACTTTTTGTTCATTGTTCTGTATGGTTTCACCCTGTATAGTCTACTGTTAGTACTGTGTGCGGCGCTGCGGATACCATGTGGCGCCTAACAAATAAATAATAATAATAATAATAGACTTTCAAAACTAAAAACCAATGTTCAACAAGACTGGGCACATTTGTGAAGAAACCACACTTCCATAGTTTCATAATTGATCCTTATTGTGTTTGTATTTTCAGTGGCCAATTAGAGGACAAAGAGATAAGGTTTCAGACAGCAATAAAGCAGATAAAAGATAGCTGCTATCCATGTCTTAATTGAAATATCAATAGAACTGGAATCTATTATAGCACTTGATATATTGTGAGCTTGTGCTAATAAACCATTAAGGATGGAATTGGAACAGCATAGAATGCCTCCCAAATGTGATCTTTCCACCCATTCATTGTTATTTAAATAACCCTGCCCCCACCCAATGAAATCTCAAAGCTAGTCAACCCCACGCTCAACAAGGAACATCCCAAGCATTCCTTATCTCCCATCAGAAGATGGAACCTTTATCCATTCCCATAGACTTTCAAAATAAAAAAAAACACATGTTCATTGAACCAGATTGGGCACATTTGTGAGGGACCTGCGCTTTATTCTTCTAAATTACCATTATTGTGTTTGTATTTTCAGTGACCAATGTGAGGAAAAAGAAATGAGGTTGAAGACGGCAATAAAGCAGATTGTGAAATGTAACATTAAGAAGGAAAATATCACAGACTCGGTGGTGCTACCACAAGCTGACTGTGTAATCAGTGCAGGGATACTGGATTTCTGCAGCAAAGACCAAGCTGATTACATCAGAAATCTGAGGAAAATTGCTAAATTGATAAAACCAGAAGGACACCTGATATTAGTTGGAACTTTAAATGCAACTTATTTGACAGCTGGGCCGGACAGGTTCCATGTCTTAAAATATGATGTGAACGATATAAGAAAAGTTGTCACTGAAGAAGGGTTTATTATTGATCATTGTGATGTTGTCAAAAGAAAGGCAGTGAGTGATCTTAGTGACTATGAGGCAGTTATAGTCCTCACAGCTCACAGAGAGAAGTAGGTCTGGGAAGATAATTAAAGTGGGAAATATAACAGATCTTCATATGAATTTCCCAATGTCAAACCTCAATAAAGTAATTTCAGAATACTGTATAACTGAATATTTGTGTTAACGTGTCCTTATTGATATTAACTCTATTAACCCATCAGTCCATTTTTGCAATTTGGAAGATAATCGAGTCTCAGATTAAGGTGGTGAATTAGTTGCACATAAGTACAGATGTGCGGCATAATATTGCACTTGTGTTTTGAGCTGCAAGTATCTGATACTTGCAGATTGTACAGGGGGATCAGGGCCATTCACAGGCAAGTGCAGTACAGTAAGTGCATGGTGTGGTAAGGTAAGCACGTCCTTACGTAAAGATCGGAGTCTACTCAGACAAAGGCCGTTATCAAGCTGATGATGATGATTGCTATATAAATAGCTGGTGATGATGATGATGATGATAATATGCACATATGTAAATTGGCATTTTTTTCGTTCATCTCTAAATCATCATCTAATTTGTGATCTATGGGTGAGTCTGACAGCCCACCAAGGATCACTGTTGTCATTCACTCCGCGGACTCACTCTATCATATCCTTATCATTTTCCCATCCTCTTAACTTATTGACACAGATGGGGAATAATGCCAAAGAGGATTTGTGGGAAAGTTGGGACTTTGTGTGGTTGGAGTTTAAGAAAACGCTCGACAGTACTGGTTGAATAATTGGGACAAATTACAATGCCAATCTTTCAAAATCATTCCCTGATTTATCACATACATTTACAGCAAGGCCACATCTCTTTCTGGTAGGCCAAACAACTTTGATTTCTATAAGTCTGCACTGTGCCATGAGATTTGGGAATGGAGGGTATGTTTTAACTTTAACAACCCTGGCTGTCAGCCATCATATTTATGACATTCAGTAAAATAAGTCAAATTTTAAATGACAGTTAAAAAAAAGTGTTCTTCAGTAAAGTACGTTATAACGGGGAGCAGACTATCTCTGCCATGTTAGCCCCGATTGTGAATAACTCACATCGGTCCAAGCCTAAGGTTCCAAGTGTAACGAAACAACACTCTGCTCACTTCATTCATTATCATTGTTTTAGTGTTTTATATAGTAGTAAGCTATCATTTACATGAACATTTAGCCAAGGACTGAATCAGAGCTGAATGACTTGTATGTATCATTATTTTATACAGATGGGATACGGTGTATGGGTTATTTGGCAGAACAGTAAAAAGAGACCAATCCAGGCCTGGTGGAATCTCTGATCCAGCTCTTATTAAAGACCCTGATTCGGCTCAACCGGTGGCATGAGCTATATGTCCTCTAGTGTCTCCAAAACATCCTTGACAACAAACTTACAGAATCTTGAAAGAGACGTAAGGACACTATAGTAAAGCCTGAGAATTGTGCCCACTGGCTTTTTTGTAATGGAGATATGTCTAAAAATCAGCTAGATGCACCTAAGAACATTTTTCAACTATAGAAATAATCACTGCTGCTGTTCACATAGGTAAATTGCCAACCCCAACATAAATCTTAAAAATACTCATAAAATCTGAACAGTGCAGAAAAAGAAAGAAAGATCTATATATACAGAAGTAATTAAAAGCACAAGTAACCACACTCAACAGAACCAATTTTGTTAAAAAATGATATTTATTATCTCAATACTTCTGCAAAATAAAATAAAACTTAAAAACAGATGGACACTAATAATAAATGATATGATGTAATAAAATAAGGACAACAGACTGGTAATCACAGGGAACAATTAATTTTTTTCACAAATATTACTTAATCAAAGATTTGCAGCATCTGGCCTTCTTAATACTGTCTACACATAGATTAAGTCATCTGCTCAATAGTATTTAGGAGCCAAAAATGTCTCCAACAGTTATATATCCCAATGAGTCCCGGGTGTTAGTATGATAAGAGGACCAGATTCATCAAGGTTTGGGAACAGGGGTATATTTATATAAATTATTCAGCTAAATGCAACTTTCATCAGGAACTTATCTCATCTCATTATCATCTGTTATCATTTTGTGTAAATACCCGCAACACTGTAGCTGTTCTTATACATCTTCAACAGTTTATTTTAGAACATTAACAAGACCTACAAGCTAATATATAGACTCAATTTTATTGGTGACTCAAGTGTTACTGTAGATATGTTTACTTGTCCCGTGTTTGTTGTGTAACTTTTAATGTCTGCTTATGTTGTTCGATAAATATTAGATCTGCTGGTATTATCACAAGACTCTCCTATGGATCCCGACTCCCACAAGCACCATAATGTACATCATTTTTAAGGCCTTTTTGGGTGTGGCTTACCCGACAGGCCTTGTTAGATCTAATTCCCTATACACGGGGGGGAGTGCATGTGTTTTTAAATGCATTTTAATTGTGCTTGAAGCATATAGGTCATGGTAGGACCTGCATAAAATGAGGTACCCTTTATGCTGGGGTGCAGGCTTAAAGTTTTGATCAACATATGAACCATTGCCTCATGTTTTAGTTTTTCTAGATACACACAGACATGCAGTGGGACAAGTGCTAACCAAAAATTTATTTTTGTCTTGTATAAATATAAGGCATTTATATTACCATACAGCTGATATCATGTATAATATGGGAGCACAGACTTATTTCTTCTCTGATTTTGTCCTGAATAAAAAATGGATTCAACTAATATCCAATATAACATTTTTGTAGAAACTTTGTAAGGTAATTGAATATATCAATTAAAATCTCGTTAAATGACACATTATCCCTTTCCATTGCACTTCCTTTGAGTGTATATGCAATGCTGCAATCTTAATTAAAACAATATAAGAAGTCAGTGATCGTGAGAAAATTTTGAGAGATATCAAGAATTATCAATAAAATGTAGCTTTTCTCTTCAGGAACAGAGATAAGAGCCAATCCCTTAACTGTGTCGTTGTATCCAAAATTTATATCAATTAGAATAAACATGCACCTACTAGATTCACTATACAGCAGGACAGGATGATGTTTTCAGGAAAAGTTGACCAAAGGAGAGAATTAGGTGATCAAAGCACAAAAAGACCTTTAGGACAAGGATCCAATTGGAGTGCAACAAGGCACATTCCGAAACAAGAAGGAGAAATATCATTGGATTGTGAGTAACATCTTCCAAATTACGTGATGAATCTTTCTAACATCACATTGTCCCTTACAGAAATTTTATGTAAATGCAATGCATTTTCCCCTTGTAGATTTTGCAAATGAAATCGTGAAAGGTATTAGAATTATGATGGACCTGGTTAGAGAGAAATGATGAGGTGAAGTTATGTTGACTCAATCAGACATTGAAAACATACTTCATGAAGTTTTAGAAGAAAATGTAGATCTTTAGTGCAATTTCAGGTCTTCCATCCAAAACCTAAGCTGATCTTTCCTTTTTAACAACCTTCTTGAAGCCCAGACATTTAGACATTTGGTTTTGAGAGATATTGAGTCCTTTCATTTTTAGACTCAGCATAAAAATCACACTGCACCACATAGGATCACCATCCGACTATCACTGTGTAACACTCCTTGAGGTAGGTGTTAGAATGTTGTGCGGCTTGTACCTGGTCTCTGGATGCTCTTCTCTAAATCATGACACGGCAGTGGGACAGAGAACCTTCAGGTCCCCAATAAAAGTAGGACACCAAACAAATTAAGAGGCGTCAGATTTACTCTGTGGGAACAATACAATATGCCACTTAAAAATTTATGGACAAAAGAATAATTAACAACATATACAATATGAGTACAGATTTTTAGTTATAAAGCAATACTATTCACATATATTTTAATATAACTCAATGCCAGTTGAATATATGATGTGTTCTTCTTTAAAGGAAAATATATTTATACAAGAAAAATGGAGCAGATCGATGCAATATAAAAGCAAACAAACCACAACTGTAGTCTTCACAGTCACTTTCGCTGTGATGTTCCGCTTCCAAATATGTGCGAAACAAATCTTTTGTAGCTGCTGAAATTGCTATGTATTATTAGCTTTATCTATACCGATCAGTAGTATAGTTGCTTGTGTTGCAAGGTCTCTTTAGTAACTCTGTAGTAGTAAGTTTACAGGCATTTCGGAGGTGTTATTTTAGTCATTTAATATTTGCTTGCAATTAATTACGCACATTTAATATAAGTTTGAACTCAATGGTCACTGTCTTTCAGTGTTTTGTCAACATGGTGGCAGTGTCAGCATATGTAATACCCTGCTGCTATGGTGGGCATCAGCGGACTCCTGGTAAGATTCCATTGAAGTCCGAAGTTCCTGGTCTACTGGCAGTGAAGTCCAAGTCTTCTTGAAGGGATTTCTGATGAACACTGAAAAGGCCATTAAACTAAATATTCCAATAACTTTGGTAGATCAGTTCCATTCCCTTGCTCAGAGACCAGCTGAAATAATAAAGCACTCATATCATTTTTTTGGACAAGGTCTGTCTGACCAACTCAAGGACAAATATAGAGTGAGAGATCTCCTTGTCCGTGCGTCAAGTTAGTAAATGTCAAATAGAGAATCTTCAAACATCTGTTTTCTCTTAGTTTTTTCCTTTTTCATTTTTTTTCTATTGGGGTTATTGTGCTGCTAAATTCATGTTGATTTATTTTGGAAAATGAATTATGTTTTCATTAAAGTGCATCTCAGAGAGACTTGAAAGAATGCAGACTTATCTGACACAAACATTCTGCACTAATTTGAATGCTGATGAAATACCTGGAGAGGAACCTTTATCCCTAGAGGCCTAAGGAATTTTTAAATTCTAATCCCATAAAAATTATATTATATTTAATTATAAATTGAATAATATTTTACATGGGTGCTGTATACCATTGCTGAATTAAATGAAAAATAGAAAAAATCTTTATTTAAGAAAGGTTCTATCTTTACTTTATTCCTTCAAAAGTCAGAGTTATCCAGAATATCTTTTGGAAACTACTTTTAAGGAAGATTAAAATCCCATTGCTACCTAGCTGTAAACGTATATATATACACCTTATTGTGAAAATTCCTCTTTGTTCTAAAGGTTTTGTTGGCTGATTTCAAAACCTCTGATCGGCTCAATCCACATGAGTTCAAAGTTTATTTTCCCATCAACCTTTATTGTTTCCAGAAAGTCTTTTACAGTTCCATTCTTCCTTCATTCTAGAGTAGTTTCATTGTTTACTGTTGCAACAGTATCAAATTTCTACTATCCGCTTAAATATGAATTATGGAAGGGATGGTAGTCTAAATAAAAATGCTTTTGTGTCTTGCTAGACTGTGACAATTCATTTACAAATTTATTAATTTCTTTATGAGTCTTTTACCTTATTTGTCATTTCCAGATTGCAAAAAATTGATTGGTATTTTGGACATATTCTGGCTTGGGGTCATTCTTGTATTACTTAATCTCAGTGATGTCTGTAAGACCCATACAGTTAGCCTCGTCTAAGTGTCACTCCTTTCTTCCGCTAAAGTACCTTACTCTTGCTGGTGTTTTCAGTGAAAAAGGGTCTGAAGCTTTGCCACATCATCTGCTATTAAGGGGGCAATGTGAGGACCTAGCGCATATATTCTGTCGAACCCTTCTAAAAAAAACATTATACAGCTGCTGAGTCCTCACAGGGGGGCTTGTCCTCAAATTTGAGCAAAAGTTGCTTCATTTTTCTTAAAAACTCATTTATGTTGGTGCCTGAAATTTTCCAAAACTTACCCTGAAATGTTTTCCACTGTATACAGTATAATACAAAAGATACCAGGAAATGGGTCAATGCTAAAACAACATTTTTCCCCAAGGAGGTAAGTCACACACAAGACACGTGACGTGTAGTCTGTTGGTGTATCAACAACAGTCTGGCTTGAATTTATATACTTGAAAAATAAATGTGTATCAAACCCTGCAAATTTGGCGGGAATGCTCAATAATTAGGGTTGAAAGGGAGATTCATTTGCGAAAGCTTATTATAATGAGCAGACCCAACTAACTGTAAGATTATAAGGCTGCTGCGTACCGAATATACACAATAATTATATTGTTTTATGCATAGATGTAGAAATTAGATTTTATTTTGAAAGATCGGTTATTCCACTGAGATAATGGACACTAGAGAATATTACGAGTTTGCACAGCCTTAGGCTTTTGATAACTGGATATTGGCCATGACTTTTAATAGGGGTACCTTTTTCTATGGTTAGGTGCATTATAAAGTACAGATTGACCACCAAAAATAAAAATGAAAAGTTGTTACAATTGGGAGAAAAACAAATTTCATGTCTCATTAACATTAACAATAGTCAGTTCAGATCTGATTACACAAAAGCTGGGGGCTGCTTATATGGGGTCTGAGTCATTAAGGAGAGCAAAGCATAAAAAAGGAGTAACTTTGCATCTGGGCAAAACCATGTTACAATGGAGGGGGAGGTAAATTTAAAATGTGGGGACAAATTTGTATTTGGGGTAAGGCATGCCCTAGTGTAGAGATGTGCTCCGCTGCCATGCCCAGGAAGAGGGCGAAGATGATGTGTCCCCTTGAAGTGCCAGTGAAGAGGGTGAAAGCAGAAGAAAGGAAAATCTACTCACCGTTCCTGCGTTCCAGTGCCGGTGACTACTTCTCTTCTTCTGCAGGTCCGGACAATAGTGGGCAGGTGAGCCAATCAGGGCTCACTTCCCATTGCTGCCCAATCGGCAGCCCAATGAGTGAGCCAATATCGACCAAAGCCCATAGTCGGGGCACAAGGCCCTAGTTAGGTGTGCATAGAGCCCATAGACAGAAAGGGCACAAGGCCCTAGTTAGCTCAGCTCAGAGCCCATAGTGAGGAAGGGCACAAGGCCATGTAGTGAGAGGGGTAAAAGGCTCCATTAGATAAAGCCAGTGTACCAGGCCCTTATTGGCAGAGCGGGCGTGAGAGACTGAGTTAGAATAGGGCGCAGGACCCAGAGGTGTAAGTGGATCTAGGTTATAGTCCTAGGCAACAGTTGAGCAGCAGGCTCCTGTTACTGCTATACAAACCAGCTGGTTAGTTAGCAGAGGTAAGTGTATCCTGTTGTTAGCCTTCCAGATACAGCAGCAAAGGGTTATTGAGCTTATGTGGTGAAATACAGTATTATGCATTGTATTTGGTTGTGCTGTGTATGTTTATTTACAGGTGCAAGTCGCCAGGCCCACATTGAAGGCAGGCACTTGTTTCCTAATGTAATCTTGTGATACTCTGTGTCTGTGAGGACAAGGGGTAGATAGAGCACACACGTAGTGAGAGTTAGGACACACAGTAGTCTTCCCGTCCTGTAGCTCCCCAGGGTTACAAAGGAATTCCTGAGGCAGTGATTGGGCCCCTCACTGGCAGTGCAGCACAGCCCTTTTGAGTTCCAAGGGTGCATCCCGTAGTTCCAATCGGGTGTCCCAGTCTGATTTCCGGCAGGGTCCTTGGCGGTTCCAGATTGAGGTGGAGTTCCACTTGTACGAACATGACCGCCTCGAGTTCCGGTAGTGGCCACTGGTGGTTCAGAGCGGAAGCCACCACTCCGGTGGAGCATTGCTCCAGTGAGCCCCGGACGTGCAGGTGGCGACTGGTCCTTGGGATTCAGTGAGTGACCCCATAGTGAGAAGATAGTCTTCTCTATGTTGGCAGACGGGGCTGAGTGAAGGTTTCCCCTTGCCGTAGCCTCGGACAGTCCCTTTCTGGTAAGCATGGGTTGTAATTTCTGTTTCTTCCCCATAGAGAAGGGGAGTGATCTGACGGAGGTACAGTTGCTGGTCTGCCGGAAAAGGAAAGAACAGGATGCCGAGGTGGAGAGCGGCTGGCGTGAATCCGAAGGGGACGGAAAATGGTCATCGTTCGGAAGGTAAGGTATCTGTGTGCATCGGTCCTGTTCCCCTGCAGGCGTCACCTTTGATCAGCTTTATATTTCAGTGTAAAAATAAAGCTGATCAAGTTTTTGTGTGCCAGATGAAAAACAGCCAGAATGTAACTTATGTGCAAAATAATAAATTAATTTGCACCCCTTGCATTGTAACATGGTTTGTTCCGGAGAACATTTACTCCTTTTTTTGCTTTACTGTCCTTAATGACTCAGACCTATGGAGAACACTGCATTCAACTGTGTACTGAAGAGAAAGACTTGTCACAAAAAGATGCACTTGTAACCCAAGTATAAAAGTCTATAAAGGTGTAGTTATCCTGTACATTAACTATAAAGAGCTGATATTATTTGTGTATATATTTGTACTACATACATTATAATGAAATATACTTAAATGTTTCTACATTTTATTGAAATATAGAATGTTATTTTAAAAACAGATACTATGGTAATTTATTGTACCTTAGGAGATTATGTTACCATCACCTGCATTCCCATCACCGACTCATGAAGATAAATCGTCATGTGATGATAATGATGTTCCTGCTGCTGACTAATTTAAATAGCTGGATCCTGGTAAATATAAACAGTATTCCTGGAACAGTCAAGTACAAAAGAGACAAAGACGAGAGAGTCAGACAGTTTGTGATACAATACTACAAGATGGACTCTACCTGCCGTAAGTTCTATCATGTGGACGACTTTGATTCTAGAGGATTTCTAGATACTTATTTTTCAGATAAACCAGAAATGGTCTTTGAAAATGACATGTTGAAATCTCCCTTGGAGGAACTTCACCACATCTTCAAAGCAGGTATGTATACTATACTTTATCTTACTGCTAAGGTTAAATTATTATTTTTATTAGATGCCTTTTGCTAAAGCGGTTCTTATGCAGTGAGATGTAACACTTGGAAAGCAAGCAACCATTAGATAATGAAAGGAGCCACTTAGGGCCTCAGTACATTAAAATTGTAAGTTTAGTATAAGGGACCTTTATTTATGTTTAGTTATGACAAAGTTTGTGTCAGTTGTTTTGTCTCTATAATATGTCGCAGATTACATGGGCAGCTTATAGAATATCTACCTAATAATCCTCTTGGGTAGTGTATGTCTGCATACCACTTCTCTAGGTAGATGTTATCTTTTAAAATAAATATTAGGCTCCCACCCAACACCACATCCAGCTGTACCATTATCATTGCATTGGTTTTGTCACGTTTAGTATTGCATAGTATTGCAGGCTTATCGATATGTGTAATATTTATAGCTATGGTATTGTTTAATATTTTATATGCACCATTGTAATCATTGATGATATTTCATTTAACAGTTCTATGAGAATTCATAGCATTCATACACCCATTATACTTACTGCTGGGGACTATAAATCAATCTTTGAATGTTTTGGTGGAAGTGGTGGTCCCAGATACTACATTTAAAGTTTTATGTGGTATGAATCCAGTTGTATGTATATTAGTTTATATTTCTCATATAGTGAAGCTGCAACGGGAGCCTTGTGATGCTGTTGTGTATCCATAACATCACGTTACAGACTGATGTATAGAACAAATGCTACATAACATATTGCACTTTCTAATCACTGGAATCTTACCCTGCAGGTCATATTAAGGGGGAAACTGTCATTGACATCAGTATTGGTCCTTTGGTTTACCATCTCTATTCAGCCTGTGAATTTTTCAAACACATCTATATACTGAGGTTTACTGACAAATGTGTCATGGAACTGAACCGATGGCTGAACACATGTACAGGAGCGTTTCAGTGGAATCACACATCAACATATGTTACAGCATTAGAAGGAAACAGGTATATAAGCTAAAATGCAGTTTTTATAATGACAATATTGTCATTACATGAAATACTTTAAATACATTTAAAAGTGTTGGGGTTTTTTTTTTGCTTTGTTTTTAAAAAAGTGTCTTTTACAAATAAAAGAATAATTTTTTAAAAAATAAAAGAGTTGTCCTGAAAAAAATATTTATTACACGAAACAATTCTTTATATGAGGGTTAGGAACCTGTCAACCTCCTCGCCCCCAAACCTAGATAGCTTCGCCCTATACTACATATTCCATGATATTGTTTGGGCAGAGATATCGTTTCAGAATTAGGCTTTTGATTATAGTGAGATCTCAGCAAGAGGCAATCCTCACAAATCGAACAATCGTCTAAGTTATTGGAGAAATCTGAAATGCATCTAAATATCAGACATTTGCCACCAACAAATTAAATTTCAAATAGATGCTGATTAACCAAAAATCCACATAGTAATTTACACCCCCATTTACAAAGCTTGTGTGACCAGCAAATAATGTTTTCTGGAACACCACTTCTCTACATATATTTTCTATATCTCCCCACTAAAACAATCTCTGTATAGATTACAGTTAATATGTAAATAATATTAAAGTAATTGTATTGTTTTCAAATAAGCATTGTATTGTATTGTGTTTCTAACGCACAAAGTGATTTATTTTAGCAAATGTAACAAGTTAACAATTCAATACATGATTGTAATATAATACAGTACAGTACAGCCAATACCAAAAGTTAAATACATACCGCTGCGCTAACCACGGGCACCAGTAGCCAGTAATTCACCCTTGAATACTGTGATCAGAGTAGACTGAACACTACATGAGAGCTACTGCTTATATGCAAACAGAGATACAGTGAAACAATGCAGGTGGTATAGCTTGCTTCTATTGGTCCTGGCATCAGGAGGGTCCAGGGGGTTACACATCATAGGCTGATTTAATCTAAGGAATCCAAAAGTGGGGGTCTCTCCAGGGGATGAGCTCTGTTCTTCCCGCCAAACTGCTCTGTTCTTCCCGCCAAACTCCAATTACAATCAGTCCATTTGCATATGACAGTTAATATCATATTAAAGGTTTATTCTCTAACATCAATAACTAGAGTATGCAATGTGCGATCTCTTCGCCAAATGCACCGAGCAGCTGCTGATGTAAAAAGGATTAATATGATATTAGACATGACACCTTTCCTATAAGCTGAACCTTAAATATCACTGAAGTGTACATATAATCATATTATATAAACTAATAATAAACCAAATACTATCTGCTCATAAATTACAGTGTAACGGACTAGCATGAATATGAATTATATAAATAACTAAATGTTGTAATGCGAGTGTGTACGTGCGTATTTTACCGTGCGATCGCACCACGCGCTGTGCTAGGTGGCGTACGGATCTGTGTTACGTGGCGTACAAATCGCAATCGCACGGCAAAACAATATTAACCAATATACTTTCGTTCATCCAATTATACGACTTCGACAATAATGATAAAAGCATTTCCCATACAAACAGCACTGTCTAAATTTTGTACAAAATAAATAATAAGAATCCCCAAAAGGCTCATCCAGCCCCTGTTCTAGGCAGCCTTGGCTTGACTCCACTATAACAAGGTGGCCATAAGCATGGGGACCCCTGTGTGCCTTGTCCAGAGGCTAACAGCCCTATGCTTAAAATCAATAGGGTTCTCTCCTGCACAGCGAAGTTTCAAATAGCTCGAACTGGAATAAAATCAGCCACCTCCCCCTCACGTCAGGAGGTAATTAACCGTATCTGGTTCATATCCTGGATAGAGTACATCACCAGCCTCCAAACATCAAGGTGACCTCCTTTCATATCATTTAGGATACCAGGATTTCACACCAATCAACCCCCCTGCCCGGCCTACTGTAAAACCACTCCTTATCCTATCGCAGTCCCTCTCACATCCCTTTCCCCCCTCTGGAACGCTCCCTTCCTAATATTCCCTACATTCCCCCTCCCCCATATAATTGTAAAATGGTAACAGTCTCAAGATTGCACACAAGGCGCGGATCGTTCGTGGCATTTTGCTTCACGTCAGATCAATGGACTAGTCTGGAACATTTCCCTATATTGATGGCCTGTTATGACAATGCAATCTGTGTTAATTGTGTTATAGGTACCTTGATTGTACAATTTTTTGCATTGCTACGACTGTTTGTTTTCATTTTTATGTTACTTTAAATCTTTTGCAAATAAAGAGAATTAAAAGAAAAAATCAGTGGGGTTTTTCCCAAATACTCGGGGTTGTGAGGGCCATAGTGGTCTAAAACGAAGTGTTTTATATGTGGTTTGCCCTTTAGTAAACCACTCGGTTTACAAACCGCATATCAAACCATATGAAAACCTGGGGTTGCAACAAACCGCAGGTTAGTAAATATCCCACTAAGTTTCTCTGTGCAGGACTTGTTATTACGATGTGTCAAATCTTGTACCTTCTTTATGTCAAGTGGATAAAATATACAAAGTGGTATAACTTGCAGAAAAATTACCATCATTTGGTAGTTGATCATGGTAATCATGAGCCTGTTTTCATAAGGGTACTTTGTGAAAATAAATATAAGAATGAATGTTTGGTGGATATAGAGATCAATGTCCATGTTATGTCCTACCACTCTAGTAACATTTTCTGTCACTTTTTGCCATACAGTTCACCAAATCCGTAAATTATTATATTCATGTATTCTTTTTATATTGTTAAAAGGAAACATTTTGGAAAGCTGGTCTGAAGATAAGGATGCTGTAACCAATTACAAAAAGAGAGCTGCTATCCATGTCTTAATTGAAATATCAATAGAATTGGAATCTATTATAGCACTTGATTTATTGTGAGCTTGTGCTAATAAACCATTAAGGATGGAATTTAAATAACCCTGCCCCCACACAATGAAATCTCAAAGCTATTCAACCCCACGCTCAACAAGGAAAATCCCAAGCATTCCTTAACTCCTATCAGAAGATGGAACCTTTATCCATTCCCATAGACTTAAAATAAAACACATGTTCATTGAACCAGATTGGGCACATTTGTGAGGGACCTGCGCTTTATTCTTGTAAATTACCATTATTGTGTTTGTATTTTCAGTGACCAATGTGAGGACAAAGAAATGAGGTTGAAGACAGCAATAAAGCAGATTGTGAAATGTGACATTAAGAAGGAAAATATCACAGACCTGGTGGTGCTACCACAAGCCGACTGTGTAATCACTGTGGGGATACTAGATTTAAGCAGTAAAGACCAAGATGATTGCATCAGAAATCTGAGGAAAATTGATAAGATGATAAAACCTGGAGGACACCTGATATTAGTTGGGCTTTTAAATGCAACTTATTTCATGATTGGGCAGGACAGGTTCCATGTTTTAAAATATGATGAGAACGATATAAGAAAAGTTGTCACTGAAGAAGGGTTTATTATTGATCACTGTAACGTTCTCAAAAGAAAGGCAGTGAGTGATCTTATTGACTATGAGGCGGTTATAGTCCTCACAGCTCACAGGGAGAAGTAAATCTCGGCAGTAAATAAAAGTTGGAAATATAACAGATCTTCACATGAATTTCCCAATGTCAAACCTTAATAAAGTAATTTCAGAATACTGTATAACTGAATATTTGTGTTAACGTGTCCTTATTGATATTAACTCTATTAACGCATCAATTCATTTTTGCAATTTGGAAGATAATAGAATCTCAGATTAAGGTGGTGATTTATTAGTACATAAGTACAGTTGTGCAGCATAAATTTGCACTTGTGTTTTGAGCTGCAAGTATCTGATACTTGCAGATTGTGCAGGGGGATCAGGGCCATTCACAGGCAAGTGCAGTACAGTAAGTGCATGGTGTGGTAAGGTAAGCACGTCCTTACGTAAAGATCGGAGTCTACTCAGACAAAGGCCGTTATCAAGCTGATTATGATGATGATTGTCATATATTTGCTCCGGACATATCTGTACCCTAGATTTAAGGTTACCTGTATGTGTGTAGATGCATATATGCCAATATGCAAATGGGCATTTTTTTATGTTCACCCTAAGTTGTGATCAGTTGGTGGGTATGACAGCTGACCAAGGTTCACTGTTGTCATTTAATCAGTGGAGTCACTCTAGCATATCCTTATTATTTTCCCATCCTCTTAAGTTATTGACACAGATGGGGAATAATGCCAAAGAGGATTTGAGGGAAAGTTGGGACTTTGTGTGGTTGGTGTTTAAGATACTGCCTGACAGTTTTGATTGAATAATTGAGACAAATTAGAGCCTCAATATTTCAAAATCACTCCCTGATTTATCACCTATATTTACAATATGACGACACAGGGGAGGGCTGACAAATTTTAGGATGGGGGGCAAGACAGCCTATTAGGCAATTTTTAATGGAAAAAAAATGCAGGTAGCCCAGTGAGCCAGCCTAAGGTAGAACAAGATACTCATAAAATCTGAACAGTGCAGGAAAATAGAAGAACTCTAAATATATAGTTCAATTCTAATTATAGAACAAGTAGCCACACTTAACAGAACCAATAACATTTAAAATCTGTTCCAGGATGAATGAGGTTCTCTAGGTTTCAAAGAGTTAATGACTCATGACTGCAAGATTTATTGCAAAGTTTATCTTTATTATTACAATGAGCATAATATAAAAGTGAAATTAAATGAATACTTAGCTTCCAATATCAGAATCTCATATGTTCAAGTAACAGTCAATTTCTAGAACTCCTCCTTTCACACGAATGCTGCTAACACATCGGGCACCTTTCTGCATCAAGGTCCAATCATGAGGCGAGAGTCTCTCTGGCTGAATTCCAGCTTTTATACTTCGAGAACAAAGGGTCTTGAAATTAACTTACATTTAAGGGTATGAACCTGATTTTCAGATTCCCTATTGGTACACTACTGATAAGAAAGATACTTTCTTTGCACACATGCAGCAAGCATCTGAGACACCTCCCTAGAAAAATATGTGGAGACGTCTCTACCCAGCCTTTGATCAAACAAGCATTTTACAATGCACAAAGTATGAAAACAACAAAATGGAGCTCAGTGGCCATTTTGATCGGCCTGTCACAATATCTCAATACTTCTATAAAATAAAAATATAAAATAGATAAGCGCTAATAATATATCTTAGTACTTGATATGATATGATAAAATAAGAATAAAAGACTGGTAATCACAGGGAACAATTATCTTATTCACAAATATTGCTTAATCAAAGATTTGCAGTGTCTGGTCTTCTTAATACTGTCTACACATAGATTAATTCATCTCAATCATCTGCTCAATTGTATTTAGGAGCCAAAAAAGTCTCCAACAGTTATATATCCCAATGAGTCCAGGGTGTTAGTATGATAAGAGGACCAGATTCATCAAGGTTTGGGAACAGTGGTGTTAAAGTAATAATTTAATATCTTCAGCAAAAGAAACTTTAAGAAAAAAAATGATATCATTGTTTATTTACAAAAGAAAAGCTTGCGCTGTGATAATATTATCAATCTCAATTTCAGTCTCTGATATCTCTGGTCATCCACAGACCAGACAGATACTTTTAGTAGCAAGAAAAGTAGGTTGTGTTACAATTTACAAATGTCATATTACAATTGGCTGAGAAGGTATATAGGCGTGTCTTGGTCCTTTTGGCTCCCCTGGATTCAATGGAGACTTTGGAGAAATTCTTGCAAGTCTTTGTTCACTAACTGTGATTAGAAACATCCGTTCTTTGAATTAACTCCTTCATTCCTGTTCATATCCCTCTCATCAGCTCGCACGCAAGGATCCAATTAACATAATAAAACCACATCAAATATAATTATATACTAATATAAGATAAAACAATGTAAATATTTTCATGTTAATAAATTGGCTTCATCCATAATAAAACATCTTTGACAGTGGTATATTCATATATATTAATCAGCTAAATGCAACTTTAATCAGGAACTCATCTCATCTCATTATCATGTGTTATCATTTTGTGTAAATACCCCCAACACTGTAGCTGTTCTATACATATTCAACAGCTCATTTTAGAACATTGACAAGACCTACAAGCTAATATATAGACTCAATGTTATTGCTGACTCAAGTGCAAAGGTTATATCAATTAGAATGAGCACGCACCTACTAGATTCACTATACAGCAGGACAGGATGATGTTTTCAGGAAAAGGCGACCAAAGGAGAGAATTAGGTGATCAAAGCACAAAAAGACATTTAGGACAAGGATCCATCTGGAGCCACAGAGTGCAACAAGGCACTCCGAAACAAGAAGGAGGAATATCATTGGATTGTGGGTAAAATGTTCCAAATTAGGTGATGAATCTTTCTAACATCACATTGTCCCTTTCAGAAATTTTATGTAAATGCATTGCATTTTCTCCTAGTAGATTTGGAAAAATGAAATTGTGAAAGGTATTAGGATTATGATTCACCTGGTTAGAGAGAAATGATGAGGTGAAGTTATGTTGACTCAATCAGACATTGAAAACATACTTCATGAAGTTGTAGCAGAATATGTAGATCTTTAGTGCACTTTCAGGTCTTCCATCCAAAACCAAAGCTGATCTTTCCTTTTTTACAATCATCTTGAAGCCCAGCCATTTACACATTTGGTTTTGAGAGATATTGAGTCCTTTTATTATAGGACTCAGCATGAAAATCATGCTCCACCACATAGGATCACCATCCGACTATCACTGTGTAACACTCCTTAAGGTAGGTATTAGAATGTCGCGCGGCTTGTACCTAGTCTCTGGATGCTCTTCTTCAAATCATGACACGGCAGTGGGACAGAGAACCTTCGGGTCACTAATAAAAGTAGGACACCAAACAAATTAAGTGGCGTAAGATTTATTCTGTGGGAACAATATGTCACTTAAAATGTATGGACAAAAGAATAATTAACAACATATACAATATGAGTACAGTTTTTTAGTTATAAAGCAATACTATTCAAATATATTTTACTCTTAATATAACTCAATGCCAGTTGAATATATGATGTGTTCTTCTTAAAAAGAAAATATATTCATACAAAAAAAATGGAGCAGACCTATGCAATATAAAAGCAAATAAACCACAACTGTAGTCTTCACAGTCACTTTCGCTGTGATATTCCGCTTCCAGATATGTGCAAAACAAATCTTTTGTAGCTGCTGAAATTGTTATGTATTATTAGCTTTATCTATCACAATCAGTACTATAGTGGATTGTGTTGCAAGGTCTCTTTAATAACTCTGTAGTAGTAAGTTTACAGGCATTTCCGAAGTGTTTCTTTAGTAATATAATATGTGCTTGCAATTAATTACGCACATTTAATATACGTTTGAACTCAATGTTCACTGTCTTTCAGTGTTTTGGCAACATGGTGGCAGTGTCAGCATATGTAATACCCTGCTGCTATGGTGGGCATCAGCGGTCTCCTGGCAAGATTCCATTGAAGTCCAAAGTTCCTGGTCTACTGGCAGGGAAGTCCAAGTCTTCTTGAAGGGATTTTTGATGAACACTGAAGAGTCCATTAAACTAAATATTCCAATAACTTTGGTAGATCAGTTCCATTCCCTTGCTCAGAGACCAGCTGAAATAATAAAGCACTCGTCACATTTTTTTTGTACAAGGTCTGTCTGACCAACTCAAGGACAAATATAGAGGGAGAGATCTCCTTGTCCGTGCGTCAAGTTCGTAAATGTCAAATAGAGAATCTTCAAACATCGGTTTTCTCTCACCTGGGACACTGAAGAAGACTGTTCTGTCTACATGAGTTCAACTAAAGTTTCCCATTCACCTTTATGTTTTCAGAATTTTATTTTTTCTTTTTCATTTTTTTGTGTTTGGGTTATTGTGCTGCTAAATTCATGTTGATTTATTTGGGATAATTAGTTATGTTTTCATTAAAGTGCATCTCAGAGAGACTTGAAAGAAGGCAGACTTATCTGACACAAACATCCTGCATTAATTTAAATGTTGATGAAATCCCTGGAGAGGAACCTTTATCCCAAGAGGCCTAAGGAATTTTTAAATTCTAATCCCATAAGAATTATATTATATTTAATTATAAATTGAAAAATATTTTACATGGGTGCTCTATACCATTGATGAATTAAATGAAAAATAGAAAAAATCTTTTTTAAGAAAAGTTCTATCTTCACTTTATTCCTTAAAAATGTCGTGGTTACACAGAATATCTTTTGGAAACGACTTACTTTTAAGGAAGATTAAAATCCCATTGCTACCTAGCTGTAATCCTATAAGTAATCGAATATAATAGATCTTACAAATCCTTGGCCATTGTTTACATAATTTAATTCATTCTCATCAAATATAATAAAGCTTATTGTGAAAATTCCTCCTTGTACTAAAGGTTTTGTTGGCTGATTTTAAAACATCTGATCTGATCTGTCCGCATGAGTTCAAATTTTATTTTCCCATCAACCTTTAATGTTTCCGGAAAGTTTTTTACAGTTCCAGTCTTCCTTCATTCTAGAGTAGTTTCATTGTTTACTAGTGCAACAGTATAAAATTTCTGCTTCCATGATTTATGGAATGAATGGTAGTCTAAATAAAAATACTTTAGTATCTTGCTAGACTGTGACAATTCATTTGCAAAATTATTAATTTCTTTTTGAGTCTTTTACCTTATTAGTCATTTCCAGATTGCAAATAATTGATTGGTATTTTGGACATATTCTGGCTTGGGGTCATTCTTGTATTGTAATAACTTAATCTCAGTGATGTGTGTAAGACCCATACAGTTAGCCTCGTCTAACTGTCACGCCTTTCTCCCGCTAAACTACCTTACTCTTGCTGGCGTTTTCATTGAGGAAGGATCAGAAACTTTGCCACATCATCTGCTAAATAGGGAACAATGTGAGGACCCAGCGCATATTTAATGTAGAAGCCTTCGCAAAAAAAACATTATACAGCTGCTGGGTCCTCACAGGGGGGCTTGTCCTCAAAATTGAGCAGAAGTTTCTTCATTTTTCTTAAAAACTCATTTATGTTGCTGACTGAAATTTTCCAAACCGTACCTTGAAATGTTTTCCACTGTATACAGTATAATGCAGAATATACATGGAAATGAGTCAATGCTAAAACAACATTTTTGCCCGAGGAGGTAAGTCCCACACAAGACATATGACATGTAGTCTGTTGGTGTATCAACAACAGTCTGGCCTGATAATATTTGTGTATATATTTGTACTACATACATTATAACGAAATATACTTAAATGTTTCTCCATTTAATTAGAAAATAAAATGCTATTTTAAAAACAGATACTATGGTAATTTATTGTACATTAGGAGATCATGTTACCATCACCTGCATTCCCATTACCGACTCATGAAGATAAATCGTCATGTGATGATAATGATATTCCTGCTGCTGACAAATTTAAATAGGTGGATCCTGGTAAATATAAAAAGTATTCCTGGAACAGTCAAGTACAACAGAGACAAAGACAAGAGAGTCAGCCAGTCTGTGATACAATATTACAAGATGGATTCTACGTGCCATAAGTTCTATCATGTGGACGGTTTTGATTCTAGAGGATTTCTAGATACTTATTTTTCAGATAAACCAGAAATGGTCTTTGGAGAAGACACATTGAAATCTCCCTTGGAGAAACTTCACCACATCTTCAAAGCAGGTATGTGTACTATACTTTATCTTACTGCTAAGGTTAAATAATTGTTTTTATTAGATGCCTTTTGCTAAAGCGGTTTTTATGCAGTGAGATGTAACACTTGGAAAAGAAGCAACTATTAGATAATGAAAGGAGCCACTTAGGGCCTCAATACATTAAAATTGTAAGTTTAGTTTAAGGGACAATTATTTATGTTTAGTTGTGAATAAAGTTTGTGTCAGTTCTCTTGTCCCTATAATATGTCACAGATTACATGGGGAGCTTATAAAATATCTACCTAATAATCCTCTTGGATACTGTATGTCTGCATACCACTTCTCTAGATAGGTGTTTTCTTTTAAAATCAATATTAGGATCTGACCCTCCACATCCAGCTGTATCATTATCACTGCATTGGTTTTGTCACGTTTAGTATTACATGGTATTGCAGGCTTATCGACATGTGTAATATTTATAGCTATGGTATTGTTTAATTTTTCATATGCACCATTGTAATCATTGATGATATTTCATTTGACAGTTCTATGAGAATTCATAGTGTTCATACACCCATTATACTTACTGGTTGTGACTCAAAATCAGTGTTTGAATGTTTTGGTGGAAGTGGTGGTCCCAGATACCCCATTTAAGGTTTTATGTGGTATAAATCTGGTTGTATATATAAGAGATTACATTTCTCATACAGTGAAGCTGTAGCAGGAGCCTTGTGATGCTGTTGTGTATCCATAACATCACGTTACAGACTGATGTGTAGAACAAATATTACATAAAATATTGCACTTTATAATTACTGGAATCTTTCCCTGCAGGTCATATTAAGGGGGAAACTGTGATTGACATCAGTATCGGTCCTATAGTTCACCATCTCTATTCAGTCTGTGAATTTTTCAAACACATCTATTTACTGAGGTTTACTGACAAATGCGTCATGGAACTGAACCGATGGCTGAACACACGCACAGGAGCGTTTCAGTGGAATCACACATCAACATATGTTACAGCATTAGAAGGAAACAGGTATATAAGCTAAAATGCAGTTTTTATAATGACAATATTGTCATTACATGAAATACTTGAAATACATTTAAAAGTGTTAGTGACTTTTTTTAAAAAAGTGTCTTTTACAAATAAAACAATCATTTTTAAAAAAATAAAAGAGTTTTTCTGCAAAAAATATTTATTACACTAAACAATTCTTTATATGAGGGTTAGGAACCTGTCAACCTCCCCCCTCCCCAAACCCAGATAGCTTCGCCCTATACTAGATATTGCATGATAATGTTTGGGCAGAGATACTGTTTCAGAAATATGCTTTTGATTATAGTGAGATCTCAGCAAGAGGAAATCCTCACAAATCCAACTATAGTCTAAGTGATTGGAGAAATCTGAAATGCATCTAAATATCAGTCATTTGCCGCCAACAAATTACATTTCAAATAGATGCTGATTAACCAAAACTCCATGTAGTGATTCACACCCCCCATTTACAAAGCTTGTGTGACCAGCAAATAATGTGTTCTGGAACACCACTTCTCTACATATATTTTCTATATCTCCCCACTCCAACAATCTCTGTATAGATTACAGTTAATATGTAAATAATGATATAAACATTTCCCATACACAGAGCACTGCGAAAATTTTGTACAAAATAAAGAAATAATGTAAAATCCCCAACATGCTCATCCAGCCCCTGTCCTAGGCAGCCTTGGCTTGACTCCACTATAACAAGGTGGCCATAAGCATGGGGATCCCTGTGTGCCTTGTCAAGAGGCTAACAGCCCTATAGTTAAAATCAATGGGGTTCTCTCCTGCACAGAGAAGTTTCAAATAACTTGAAACTGGAATAAATCAGCCCCCCTCATGTCAGGAGGTAATTAACCGCATCTGGTTCATATCCCGTATAGAGTACATCACCAGCCTCCAAAACATCACGGTGTTCTCCCTTCATAAAATTTTGGATGCCAGGTATTCACACCACTCTATTCCCCTGCCGGGCCTATTGTAAAACCACTCCTTATTCTACCGCAGTCCCTCTCCCATCCCTTTCTCCCCTCTGGCACGCTCCCTTCCTAATTTTCCCTACATCCCCCCCATATAATTGTAACATGGTAATAAGCTCAAGATTGCCCACAAGGCGCGGGTCATTCGTGGCTTTTTGATTCATGACAGATCCCTGAACTAGTCTGGAACATTTCCCTATATTGATGGCCTGTTATGTCGCTAAAATCTCTGTTACTTGTGTTATATGTACCTTGACTGTACAATTTTTTGGATTGCTACACCTGTTTGTTTTCATCTTTATGTTACTTTAAAACTTTTACAAATAAAGAGATTTAAAAAAAAAAATCAGTGGGGTTTTTCCCAAATACTCGGAGTTGTGAGGGCCATAGTGACTGACAAGAATGGGATCACTGATGTGACAACTTTATCACAGTGTAAAAGACAGAGATTCAGTGGTGTATCCACCATGATGTGCAATTCACATTTTTCCATAAGTCAAAGGGTCCCAATACCTGCCCCTTGACTTAGAGGACCTCTCAGTACCCAAGATTGTGTTGGCATGGGATGGGAAGGGCACTGGTCTGGCCCAGTGGTTATTAGAGCCAGAATGGCCTGTAAAAGGCTGGACCTGACATTGGGGTCCTCCCTGGTGCTTGGCCTCTCACTGTCACCATATTAAATGTGCTGCTACTGATAGCAGAGATCAACTCCCCATCTCGACTGGCTCTGCTCCCTGACTTTAGGGCAGATTGATTAAGCTGAAAGAGACAGTGCACAGCTAGCTAGGGCAGAGGGTTGATTCACTCCTCATCCTTCATGATATGGATGGTCCACCATTCCCTCTGCTCCTCCTTTTTCACTCTGCCCCCCCCTTCAAGCTTGTCACCTTTCCTCCCCTTCTTCCCCCCCTCCCCCTTGGGGCTAGTCCTCCCTCCACTCCTCAGCACAAAGGGTCTGCAGAGACTCTGCAGGAGAAGTCTGCCTCCCACAGCAATCGCCTGCTGGGCAGCCTAGCAGGTAAGTGTTGTGGTGGGTTGTCAATGTACAGAAGTAGGGAGTATTAATGCAACTTATTGGTTATGTAGTGGACATAATATTGTAATGTGGGGTTGATGAGGGCTAATTATAGATTGTTTTGGTTAAAATGCATTGTGGGGTCTCTAACAAATGTACTGGCTAATAATTTAATGGCAGGGTTAGTTGGGGGAAAGAGGCATAATTCTTTAATGTGGGTGTTTTGCTGATTGGGGAAGGGAGGCCTAGAGTATTCACCTGTTCTCAGCTTTCATGGAGGTAAATAGCCTTTTCTAAATAGGCAACTTTTGATTTTATTATGGCATTTTTTGTGTGGGATAGCAGATTTCCCAGCTTTGGCACCTCACCACTTAGTCATTATTAGTACCAAAAATATTTGTTGTGTTTATTGATTTTCTAAATAGGGCCCTAACGTTCCAGGATCCAAGCAAGACACCAGCAGCAGGTAGTCACAGGTGAAAGAACAGGGAGAAGAGATTTATAATTTATTAGGTGGTCAATATTTGTTGGTAGTATGCACTGCGGTCTATGTGCATGCTGGAGCTTGTAGTTCTACAAGCACTAACATGCAAGAATAGTTATGATCTGTCAGTGCATGCTGGCAATTGTAGTGCTACAAGTGCTTGCACTAGATTTTCATTTTTTTTCCCCTGATATTCACGAGACAGAGGTACCAGGTGGACCCCTGTGCTCCTCAGCATGTGGCCGGACAGCTCTTGGTGCTGGGGCCCAATAATTTCTTGGGGTTTACCCCTAAAGGACTATGAGTGGTGCTGAAGAGCACTGGGCTTGTCTAAAGTGTAAGGGAGGGGTATTGTTTTGTTTTGTTTGATTGATTGATTTGATCTATTTCGCATGTGTGAGCCACATATTTTATCTTTTTTTCCTAAAAAACATCTGTTAGCCATATGACTCAGTACATGGGGTGGTATGTATACCTCCCATGCATAAAAATTGTGATGGAAATTTTAAACTTTGTGCTTTAAAACCATTCTCTTTTGATGTGCTGTTTGCCCTTTAGCAAAACACTCGGTTTTCAAAAGCTGGTGTGAACGGAAAGGGTGCTGTAACCAATGAAAAATTTAATTGAAATAACAAAAAAATACAATTCAAATATCTTATAGTACTCTATTTATCATGAGCTTATGCTAATAAACCACTAAGAATTATATTTGACCAGCAAAAACTTTTTTTTTTTTTGGAATAAATGTGCCCACTTGGCAGCTTCAATTAAAGATTCAAGCCCATTTTCCACTCTGTGGACCTGCCCCAGGGATAGGAAAATTATCCAACATTTCCAGGGCCATCTGAAAATGCCCATGAGGGAAATATTAAAATGTCACTTTAAAGTCCAACTTACTACAACTTTAGGATCACCCCCATTATTGATATCAAGCTGTACTGCTAGGTTTAGTTTACATTTTTGTCTCAAATTAATCATGAGTGTGAGGGGATAATGGGCCTGTCTTTGTTTGATCGGACACATTTTTATTTCAATTCTCGAAGTGCTGCTAAAGATGTGGGTTTTTATATAAAGTGAACTTAGATGGTGGACAGGGTGCCCCGATGAAAGCATAGGACAAAGCCCAATCTCCATAATCTTTAAGATTCCCAGGAAAACAAGAAATATTTCCCTATTTAAATAATCCTGTCTGACACAATGGAATCTCATAGTTAGTCAGGCCCACACTCACCAAGTAACATCCCAAACATCCCACATCTCCCATCAGAAGTTGGAACCTTGATTCACTTCCCTGGATTTTCAAAACAAAAAATTTTTTTCAAAAAGGACAAAAAGATAAGGTTGAAGACCGCAATAAAGCAGATAAAAGATAGCTGCTATCCATCTCTTAATTGAAATATCAATAGAACTGGAATCTATTATAGCACTTGACTTATTGTGAGCTTGTGCTAATAAACCATTAAGGATGGGATTGGAACAGCATGGAATGCCTCTGTAAATGTGATCTTTCCACCCATTCGTTATTTTTTAAATAACCCTGCCCCAAACACAATGAAATCTTAAAGCTGGTCAACCCCACGCTCAACAAGGAACATCCCAAGAATTCCATATCTCCCATCAGAAGATGGAACCTTTATCCATTCCCATAGACTTTCAAAATTAAAAAAAACTACATGTTCATTGAACCAGATTGGGCACATTTGTGAGGGACCTGCGCTTTATTCTTCTAAATTACCATTATTGTGTTTGTATTTTCAGTGATCAATGTGAGGACAAAGAAATGAGGTTGAAGACGGCAATAAAAATGATCGTGAAATGTGACATTAAGAAGGAAAATCTCACAGACTCGGTGGTGCTACCACAAGCCGACTGTGTAATCAGTGCAGGGATGCTGGACGTCATCAGCAAAGACCAAGCTGATTACATCAGAAATCTGAGGAAAATTGCTATGTTGATAAAACCCGGAGGACACCTGATATTAGTTGGAGCTTTAAATGCAACTTATTTGACAGCTGGGCCGGACAGGTTCCATCTCTTAAAATATGATGAGAACGATATAAGAAAAGTTGTCACTGGAGAAGGGTTTATTATTGATCACTGTGACGTTGTCAAAAGAAAGGCAGTGAGTGATCTTAGTGACTATGAGGCAGTTATAGTCCTCACAGCTCACAGAGAGAAGTAGGTCTGGGAAGATAATTAAAGTGGGAAATATAACAGATCTTCATATGAATTTCCCAATGTCAAACCTCAATAAAGTAATTTCAGAAAACTGTATAACTGAATATCTGTGTTAACGTGTCCTTATTGATATTAACCCATCAGTCCATTTTTGCAATTTGGAAGATAATCGAGTCTCAGATTAAGGTGGTGATTTAGCTGCACATAAGTACAGTTGTGCGGCATAATATTGCACTTGTGTTGTGAGCTGCAAGTATCTGATACTTGCAGATTGTGCAGGGGGATCAGGGCCATTCACAGGCAAGTGCAGTACAGTAAGTGCATGGTGTGGTAAGGTAAGCACGTCCTTACGTAAAGATCGGAGTCTACTCAGACAAAGGCCGTTATCAAGCTGATGATGATGATTGTCATATATTTGCTCTGGACAAATCTATTTCCTATATTTAAGGTTGCCTGTATGTGTGTAGATGCATATATGCCCATATGCAAATGGTTTTTTTTTATGTTCACCCTAAGTCAGGATCAGTTGGTGGATATGACAGCTGACCAAGGTTCACTGCTGTCATTTAATCAGTGGACTCACTCTAGCATATCCTTATTATTTACCCATCCTCTTAATTTATTGACACAGATGGGGAATAATGCCAAAATGGATTTGAGGGAAAGTCGGGACTTTGTGTGGTTGGTGTTTAAGAAACCGCCTGACAGTCTTGATTAAATAATAGGGACAAATTAGAACCTCAATCTGTCAAAACCACTCCTTCATGTATCACCTATATTTACAGCAAGACCACACAGGGGAGGACTGTCAAATTTTAGGATGGGGTGCAAGACAGCCTATTAGGCAATTTTTAAAGGAAAAAAATGCAGGTAGACCAGTGAGCCAGCCCAGGGTAGCCCAAGATACTCCTAAAATCTGAACAGTGCAGGAAAAGAGAAGAACTCTAAATAAATAGTTCAATTCTAATTATAGAACAAGTAGCCGCACTTATCAGAACCAATAACATTTAATATCTGTTCCAAGATGTATGAGGTTCTTTTGCTTTCAAAGAGTTAATGACTCATGACTGCAAGAGTTATAGAAAAGTTTATCTTTATTTTTACAATGAGCATAATATAAAAGTGAAATTAAATACTTAGCTTCCAATATCAGAATCTCATATGTGCAAGTAACAGTCAATTTCTAGGACTCCTCCTTTAACACAAATGCTGCTAGCACATCAGGCACCTTTCTGCATCAAGGTCCAATCATGAGGCGAGAGTCTCTCTGGCTGAATTCCAGCTTTTATACTTCGAGAACAAAGGGTCTTGAAATTAACTTACATTTAAGGGTATGAGCATGATTTTCAGATTCCCTATTGGTACACTACTGATAAGAAAGATACTTTCTTTGCACACATGCAGCAAACATCTGAGACACCTCTCTATAAAATTATGTGGAGACGTCTCTACCCAGCCTTTGATCAAACAAGCATTTTACAATGCACAAAGTATGAAAACAACAAAATGGAGCTCAGTGGCCATTTTGATAGGCCTGTCACAATATCTCAATACTTGTATAAAATATAAATATAAAATAGATAAGCGCTAATAATATATCTTAGTAGCTTGATATGATATGATAAAATAAGAATAAAAGACTGGTAATCACAGGGAACAATTATCTTACACTCAAATATTGCTTGATCAAAGATTTGCAGCATCTGGCCTTCTTAATACTGTCTACCCATAGATTAATTCATCTCATTCATCTGCTCAAATGTATTTAGGAGCCAAAAAAGTCTCCAACAGTTATATATCCCAATGAGTCCCGGGTGTTAGTATGATAAGAGGACCAGATTCATCAAGGTTTGGGAACAGTGGTATATTCATATATATTATACAGCTAAATGTAATTTTAATCAGAAACTCATCTCATCTAATTATCATCTGTTATCATTTTGTGTAAATACCCGCCGCAACACCGGTGCTGTTCTTATACATCTTCAAGAGTTCATTTTTGAACATTAACAGGACCTACAAGCTAATATATAGACTTAATTGTATTGGTGACTCAAGTATTACTGTAGATATGTTTACTTGTCATATGTTTGTTGTGTAACTTTTTATGTCTGCATATGTTGTTCAATAAATATTAGATCTGCTGGTATTATCATAAGACTCTCCTATGGATCCCGGCTCTCACAAGCACTATAATGAATTTCATTTTTAAGTAATAAATATAATTTATTGCAAATACAGTCAAATATGATCAATGCATTAAAAAACAAACAAACAGAGCCCTCCTTTATACAATGGCAAAATTTAATTATTCTTTGATATTAATAACAGTCCATATAGTATGTTGATATCTGATAGGCCCCATTTCAAACAAAAATCTAAATTGTTCCCCAACAATCAATGGAGTCCAGCAATACAAGGATTTTATAAGAATGACTTCAAAAAATTATGTGATACATGCCCTAAAAGAGAGTTAGGGAAGAAGAATTTATAAAGGGGCTAAATAACAGCCCTAAAACAATTAGAGCAAGACATGCCACTAACCATTAAACCAGCAGATAAGGGAGGTGGTGTTGTTGTTATGAATACTTCATATTATATTACTGAATCACTACGACAATTAGGGGATCAATCTTTCTACAAAATGTTAGATGGTGATCCAACATGCCAATATAAACAGGAACTACAATTACATTAAGGACAGCATTTTTTATGATGGATTAATATCTAAAAATGAATTGTATTTTTTATTTGTTGAGCATCCTGCCACTCCAGACCAATTATCTCAGGAATTGGGTCTCTAATGGAAAATCTTTCTTCCTATGTTGATTATTATTTACTACCTCACGTTATTTCTCTACGTTTTTATATTTGGAACACTATGTCCCTTTTGGCAAAATTGGAAGGTTTTAATTGGGGAGCAAATATGGGCTTCCTCACTTTGGATGTACAAGCCCTGTACACTCACATCCCTCATTTTTGTGGTATTGAAGCCACTAAACTTGATCTTTTAAAAGGGAGTGACATCTCTGCCCCCATCGTTCTTTTATTTTAGATTCGATATTATTTATTCTTACCCACAATTATTTTTTATTTGACACTGCTTATTATTTACAAACCCTTGGGACAGCGATGGGCACCAGATTTGCCCCTAGTTTTGCCAATTTATATATGGGCCAGTTGGAAAAACAACTCATTTGGAATGGCCCATATGGGGCAAATCTGGTGTTCTATGGTCAGTACATCGACGATCTGTTTATTAATTGGAAAGGAGGATCTACATTAGCACATGAATTTGTTAATTTTTTGAACACTAATTAGTTTAATTAGACTTTCACATATGCTTATAATGAAGTAGAAATGAATTATCTTTATTACTTTTTTCATTGAAGATAATAAAATTATGGCTAAAAATTAGAATAAATCTGTTAATGCAAATAATTTTTTTATACTACACCCTTGGTAAACAATATACCTAAGAGTCAATTAAATCGTTTAAGACACAATTGTACATTGGATGATGACTTTATTATACAAGCAGAAAATATGTGTCATGAATTTATACAAAGAGGTTACCCATGTGAATTATTGTCTGATGCAAAAACATTTACTCTAGAAAGAAATAGGCTAATGTTACTCCAACCGAAAACTCAAGAAGATAAAACAACTATTGTATTTGGAAAGAAGAATAATAGGGAGGAAAATTCACCTGTATTTATATCGAAGTACAGTACAAAATCATTGAGTATTAGGAAGATCATTATAAAGAATTATGATATTCTAAAACTGGAAGCTATACTAGAACATGTGTTGGGGCAAAGACCTAAAGTTGTTTTTCGCAAGAACAGAAATTAGAAGCTGTCTCACTTCCAGTCAATTTCTTTCAGAGAAGACCCCATTACCAGTAACTTCTAATTGGCTTCCACCTAAATTATTAGGTTGCTATAGGTGTAATAAGAAGATATATATGACATGTACTTTTGAAACTAATAAGAAGAAGGCAGTTACCTCGACTATTTTAGGAGAAATATTTCCCATAAAAAAATATATTACTTGCGATTATAATTTTGTTGTTTATGCATTAGAATGCCCTTGTGGTCATCAATACGTGGGTAGAACCACAAGATCTTAAAAACGCGTTTTAGAGAACATAGAAGAAGTATTATTTTAGGTTTACAAACACATAGTTTATCAAGACATTTCTCCCTAGTTCATAATCGAGATCCCTCTGGATTATTAGTGACACTGCTACTTTGTGTTTCTGCCCGGGCATATTTCTTATACTCACTGCACATCGGACCACACTCATAACAGAGATCTGCAGAAAAGCTAATACCGGAAAGCAGAATGAGAAATAAGACGGGGATCGTAAGTACTAGCGGTTTTACTATCTGCTCTATTATGTTTCTGGACTATAAGTGGGCTCACTAATCCGGATCTAATTTATCACATCACAACTTTTTTTATCTGTGCAGACTTTGTGTTGATAACATCAATAAGGAGATATTCTATGTGAAATTGAATTCCTAAAAACGGCATTCTTGTCCCAACCCCCATGTGTGTCTATTAGGTCCTATTTGACTTAAGAGATTTACATTACAAATATTGCCATTGTATACAGGAGGGATATGTTTGCATGTTTATCAGTGCAGTGTTTTTTAATGCAATGATCATATTTGACTGTATTTGCAATAAATTGTATTTATTATTGAATTTTTAACCATATTTCTGCCCTGGTTTTTTGATATACAATCAATTCCATTGTTTCATGCTCAGCACTTTAGCGCTGTTATCGTCTGTTTATATGTCTTTGTTTGGGGATTAGCAATTTGCCCCTTTCCTTACAGCTGCTTTGTGCATTTTGAGTTTATTGCAGCCCAGCGCAGGATCTTTTTTTCTTTTGGTACATCACTTTTAAGGCCTATTTGGGTGTGGCTTACCAGACAGCCCTTGTTAGATGTAATTCCCTATACACAGGGGCCGAGTACATGTGATTTTAAATGCATTTTAATTGTGTTTGAAGCATATAGGTCAGTGTAGGACCTGCATAAAATGAGGAACCCTGGATGCAGGGGTGCAGGCTTAAATGTTTTGATCAATATATGAACCAATATCTTATGTTTTAGTTTTTCTAGATACACACAGACATGCAGTGGGACAAGTGCTAACAAAAGATGTATTTTTGTTTTTTATAAATATAAGGCATTTATATTACCATACAGCTGATACCACGTATAATATGGGAGCACAGACTTATATCTTCTCTGGTTTTGTCCTGAATAAAAAAATGGAATAAACTAATATCCAATATAACATTTTTGTAGAAACTTTGTAAAGTAATTGATCATATAAATTAAAATATCATTAAATTACACATTTTTCCTTTACATCTGATTTCAGCACACATATAATCAATGATGTTGTTTTTAATTCATTAAAAAAGTACTTAATTTCAATTGCACTTCCTTTGAGTGTATATGTGATGCTGCAATCTTAATTAAAATAATATAAGAAGTCAGTGATTGTGAGAAAACAGAGTACATTTTGAGAGATATCAAGGATTATCAATATAATGCAGCTTTTCTCTTCAAGAACAGAGATAAGAGCCAATTCCTTAACTGTGTCGTTCTATCCAAAAGTTATATCAATTAGAATGAGCACGCACCTACTAGATTCACTATACAGCAGGACAGGATGATGTTTTCAGGAAAAGGCGACCAAAGGAGAGAATTAGATGATCACAGTACAAGTACATTTAGGACAAGGATCCATCTGGAGCCACAGAGTGCAACAAGGCACTCTGACACAAGAAAGATGAATATCAATGCATTGTGAGTAAAATGTTCCAAATTAGGTGATGAATCTTTCTAACAGCACATTGTCCCTTTCAGAAATTTTATGTAAATGCATTGTATTTTCTCCTAGTAGATTTTGCAAATGAAATTGTGAAAGGTATTTAGATTATGATTGACCTGGTTAGAGAGAAATGATGTGGTGAAGTTATATTGACTCAGTCAGACATTGGAAATATACTTCATGAAGTTTTAGCAGAAAATGTAGATCTTTAGTGAAATTTCAGGTTTTCCATCCAAAACCGAAGCAGGTTTTTCCTTTTTTACAATCATCTTGAAGCCCAGACATTTAGACATTTGGTTTTGAGAGGCATTGAGTCCTTTCATTTTAAATCACGCTCCACCACATAGGATCACCATCCGACCATCACTGTGTAACACTCCTTGAGGTAGGTGTTAGAATGTCGTGCAGATTGTACCTGGTCTCTGGATGCTCTTCTTTAAATCATGACACGGCAGTGGGACAGAGAACCATCGGGTCCCGAATAAAAGTAGGACACCAAGCAAATTAAGAGGCGTCAGATTTATTCTGAAGCAGGCCTTATGCAATATAAAAGCAAACAAACCACAACTGTAGTCTTCACAGTCACTTTCGCTGTGATGTTCCGCTTCCATTATATGTGCAAAACAAATCTTTTGTAGCTGCTGAAATTGCTATATATTATTAGCTTTATCTATCACAATCAGTCCTATAGTGGATTGTGTTGCAAGGTCTCTTTAATAACTCTGTAGTAGTAAGTTTACAGGCATTTCCGAGGTGTTTCTTTAGTCATTTAATATTTGCTTGCAATTAATTAAGCACATTTAATATAAGTTTAAACTCACCATTCACTGTCTTTCAGTGTTTTGTCAACATGGTGGCAGTGTCAGCATATGTAATACCCTGATGCTATGGTGGGCATCAGCGGTCTCCTGGTAAGATTCCATTGAAGTCCAAACTTCCTGGTCTACTGGCAGTGAAGTCCAAGTCTTCTTGAAGGGATCTCTAATAAACACTGAAGAGGCCATTAAACTAAATATCCCAATAACTTTGGTAGATCAGTTCCATTCCCTTGCTCAGAGACAAGCTGAAATAATAAAGCACTCGTATCATTTTTTTTGTACAAGGTCTGTCTGACCAACTCAAGGACAAAAAAAGAGTGAGAGATCTCCTTGTCCGTGCGTCAAGTTCGTAAATGTCAAATAGAGAATCCTCAGATATCTGTTTTCTCTCACCTGGGTCACTGAAGAAGACTGTTCTGTCTGCATGAGTTCAACTAAAGTTTCCCATCAACCTTTATGTTTTCAGAATTTGCTTTTTTTCTTTTTTCATTTCTTTTGTGTTGGGTTATTGTGCTGCTAAACTCATGTTGATTTATTTGGGACAATTAATTATGTTTTCATTAAAGTGCATCTCAGAGAGACTTGAAAGAAGGCAGACTTATCTGACACAAACATCCTGCACTATATTGAATGCTGATGAAATACCTGGAGAGGAACCTTTATCCCCAGAGGCCTAAGGAATTTTTAAATTATCCTCCCATAAGAATTATATTATATTTAAATAAAATTGAATAATATTTTACATGGGTGCTGTATACCATTGATGAATGAAATGAAAAATATCTTCACTTCATTCCTTCAAAAGTCAGGGTTATCCAGAGTATATTTTGGAAACTAATGAAAAATAGAAAAAAACTTTTTTAAAAAAAAAAAATGGAAAAAAACTTATTGTGAAAATTCCTCTTTGTTCTAAAGGTTTTGTTGGCTGATTTCAAAACATCTGATCTGCTCTGTCCGCATGAGTTCACAGTTTATTTTCCCATCAACCTTTAATGTTTCCAGAAAATCTTTTACAGTTCCAGTCTTCCTTAATTCTAGAGTAGTTTCATTGTTTACTGGTGCAACAGTTTTAAATTTCTTCTATCCGCTTAAATATGAATTATGGAAGGGATGGTAGTCTAAATAAAAATGCTTTTGTATCTTGCATTGCTGTGACAATTCATTTACAAATTGATTCATTTCTTTATGACTCTTTTATCTATTATTCATTTTCAGATTGCAAATAACTGATTGGCATTTTGGACATATTCTGGCTTGGGATCATTCTTGTATTTGTAATTACTTAATCTCAGTGATGTCTTTAAGACCCATAGAGTTAGCCGCATCTAAGTGTCACTCCTTCCTTTCGCTAAATTGCCTTGCTCTTGCTGGTGTTTTCAGTGAGGAATGATCAGAAGCTTTGCCACATCATCTGCTATTAATGGGGCAATGTGAGGACCCAGTATATAATGTAGAAGCCTTCGCAAAAAATATTATACAGCTGCTGGGTCCTCACAGGGGGGGTTGTCCTCAAAATTGAGCATAGATTGCTTTATTTTTCTTAAAAACTCATTTATGTTGGTGCCTGAAGTTTTCCAAAACTTACCCTGAAATGTTTTCCACTGTATACAGTATAATGCAGAAGATACCAGGAAATGGGTCAAAGCTAAAACAACGTTTTTGCCCGAGGAGGTAAGTCCCACACAAGACATATGACATGTAGCCTGTTAGTGTATCAACAACAGTCTGGCCTGATATTATTTGTGTATATATTTGTACTACATATATTATAACGAAATATACTTAAATGTTTCCCCATTTAATTAGAAAATAAAATGCTATTTTAAAAACAGATACTATGGTAATTTATTGTACCTTAGGATTTTATGTTACCATCACCTGCATTCCCATGACCGACTCATGAAGATAAATCGTCATGTGATGATAATGATGTTCCTGCTGCTGACTAATTTAAATAGCTGGATCCTGGTACATATAAAAAGTATTCCTGGAACAGTCAAGTACAACAGAGACAAAGACGAGAGAGTCAGACAGTCTGTGATACAATATTACAAGATGGATTCTACGTGCCATAAGTTCTATCATGTGGACGGCTTTGACTCTAGAGCATTTCTAGATACTTATTATTCAGATAAACCAGAAATGGTCTTTGGAGATGACGCATTGAAATCTCCAATGGAGAAACTTCACCACATCTTCAAAGAAGGTATGTATACTATACCTTATCTTACTGCTACGGTTAAATAATTATTTTTATTAGATACCTTGTGCTAAAGTGTTTTTTATGCAGTGAGATGTAACACTTGGAAAAGAAGCAACTATTAGATAATGAAAAGAGCCACTTAGGGCCTCAGTACATTAAAATTGTAAGTTTAGTATAAGGGACCATTATTTATGTTTAGTTGTGAATAAAGTTTGTGTCTGTTGTTTTGTCTATATAATATGTCACATATTACATGGGGAGCTTATAGAATATCTACCTAATAATCCTCTTGGGTACTGTACGTCTGCATACCACTTCCTTAGATAGATGTTTTCTTTTAAAATCAATATTAGGATCTGACCCTCCACATCCAGCTGTATCATTATCATTGCATTGGTTTTGTCAGGTTTAGTATTGCATGGTATTGAAGGCTTATCGACATGTGTAATATTTATAGTTAAGGTATTGTATAATTTTTCATATGCACCACTGTAATCATTGATGATATTTCATTTGACAGTTCTATGAGAATTCATAGCATTCATACACCCATTATACCTACTGCTGAGGACTGTAAATCAATCTTTGAATGTTTTGGTGGAAGTGGTGGTCCCAGATACTTCATTTAAGGTTTTATGTCGTATAAATCTGGTTGTATGTATAAGAGCTTACATTTCTCATACATTTAAGCAGTAACAGGAGCCTTGTGATGCTGTTGTGTATCCATAACATCACATTACAGACTGATGTGTAGAACAGATGTTACATAACATATTGCACTTTCTAATTACTGGAATCTTACCCTGCAGGACATATTAAGGGCGAAACTGTGATTGACATCAGTCTCGGTCCTATAATTCACCATCTCTATTCAGTCTGTGAATTTTTCAAACACATCTATGTACTGAAATTTAATGAGAAATGAGTCATGGAAGTGAACAGATGGCTGAACACATGTACAGGAGCGTTTCAGTGGAATCACACATCAACATTTGTTACAGCATTAGAAGGAAACAGGTATATAAGCTAAAATGCAGTTTTTATAATGACAAAATTATCATTACATGAAATACTTGAAATAAATTTAAAAGTGTTGGGGTTTTTTTTTTTAAAAAAAAAGGTATCTGTTACAAATAAAATAATATTTTTTTAAAAAATAAAAGAGTTTTCCTCTAAAAAATATTTATTAGAGTAAAAAATTCTTTATATGAGGGTTAGGAACCTGTCACCCTCCCCCCTCCACAAACCCAGATAGTTTCACCCTATATTAGATATTCCATGATATTGTTTGGGCAGAGATACTGTTTCAGAATTAGGCTTTTGATTATAGTGAGATCTCAGCGAGAGGAAATCCTCACAAATCAAACAATAGTCCAAGTGATTGGAGAAATCTGAAATGCATATAAATATCAGACTTTTGCCGCCAACAAATTAAATTTCAAATAGATGCTGATTAACCAAAAATCCATCTAGTAATGTACACCCCCATTTACAAAGCTTGTGTGACCAGCAAATAATGTGTTGTGGAACACCACTTCTCTACATATATTATCTATATCTCCCAACTCCACCAATCTCTGTATAGATTACAGTTAATATGTAAATAATTATAAAAACATTTCCCATACACAGAGCACTGTGTACATTTTGTACAAAATAAAGAAATAATACAAATCCCACAAATGCTCATCCAGGGCCTGTCCTAGGCAGCCTTGGCTTGACTCCACTATAACAAGGTGACCATAAGCATGGGGACCACTGTGTGCCTTGTCCAAAGGCTAGCAGCCCTATGCTTAAAATCAATGGGGTTCTCTCCTGCAAGTTTCAAATAGCTCAAAACTGAAATTAAATCAACCCCCCCTCACGTCACAAGGCACAAGGTGCAATCTTGAGACTTTTTGCTTCACGTCAGATCACTGGACTAGTCTGGAACATTTCCCTATATTGATGGCCTGTTATGTCTCTGCAATCTGTATCAATTGAGCTATATGTACCTTGACTGTTTTTTGCATTGCTACACCTGTTTGCTTTCATCTTTATGCTACTTTAAAATTTTTATAAATAAAGAGATTTGAAGAACAAAATCAGTGGGGTTTTTACCAAATACTCTGGGTTGTGAGGGTTGAGATCAGCTCCCAATCTCGACTGTCTCTGCTCCCTGACTTTAGGGCAGATTGATTAAGCTGAAAGAGACAGTGCACAGCTAGTCAGGGCAGAGGGTTGATTCACTCCTCGTCCTTCATGATGTGCATTGCCCACCATTCCCTCTGCTCCTCTTTTTTCACCCTGTCAGTCCCCCCTCAAGCTTCTCACCTTTCCTCCCATTCTACCCCCCCCCCCCCACTGGGGGTTAGTCCTCCCTCCACTCCTTAGCACAAAGGATCTGCAGAGACCCTGGAGGATGAGTCTATCTCCCAGAGCAATTGCCTGTTGGGCAGCCTAGCAGGTAAGTGTGGTGGTGGGTTGTCAATGTACAGAAGTAGGGAGTAGTAATGCAACTTAATGGTTATGTAGTGAACATAATATTGGAATGTGGGGTTGATGAGGGCTAATAATATATTGTTTTGGTTAAAATGCATTGTGGGGTCTCAAACAAATGTTCTGGCTAATAATTTAATGACAGGGTTACTTTAGATTTCTCCCCTGATATCCACGAGACAGTGGTGCCAGGAAGACTCCAGTGCTACTCACCATGTGGCCAAATGATTTCTTTGGGTTTACCCCTAGAGGACTGTGAGCGATACTGAGTAGCACTGGTCTTGTCTAAAATGTAAGGGAGGGCTTTTGTTTTGTTTTTGTTTTGTTTGATTTGATTAATTTGATCTATTTTGCATGTGTGTCCCACAAATATTTTTTTTTTTTACTACAATACGGTTGTTTGCTATGCGACTCAGTACATGGGGTGGTATGTATAGCTCCCATGTATAAACATTGTAATGGAAATTTCAAACTTTGTGCTTTAAAACCATGCGCTTTTGATGTGCGGTTTGCCCGTTAGTAAAAGGCTCGGTTTTTGAAAGCTGGTGTGAAGGGAAGGGTGCTGTAACCAATGACAAACTTAATTGAAATTACAAAAAATACAATTGGAATATCTTCTAGCACTCTACTTATCATGAGCTTGTGCTAATAAACCATTAAGGCTTTGAAATGCAAAATATACAGACCTTTTTTTTGTTTAATTGCATAAATGTGTCCACTTGGCAGCTTCAATTAAAGACTGAAGCTCATTTTCCACTAATTGGACCTGCCCCAGGGATAGGAAAATACTCCAACATTTCCAGGGCTGTTGGTCCATCTGAAAATGCCCATGAGGGATATATTAAAATGTCACTTTAAAGTCCAACTTGCTAGAACTTTAGGATCACCCCCATTATTGATATCAAGTTGTACTGCTAGCTTTAGTTTAAATTATTGTCTCAAATTAATCATGAGAGTGAGGGGATACTGGGCCTGTCTTTGTTTGATCGGACACGTTTTTATTTCATTGGTTAAGGTGCTCCTAAAGATGTGGGTTTTCATATAAAGTGAACTTAGATGGTGGAAATGGTGCCCCGATGAAAGCGTAGGACAAAGCCCAATCTCCACAATCTTTGAGAGTGTTGGAAAAATAAGATTCCTAGGAAAAAAAGGAATATTTCCCGAAATGAGACCTCTCCATCCATTCATTCTTATTTAAATAATCCTGTCTGATAGAATCTCATAGCTTGTCAACCACACACTCAGCAAGAAACATTTCGAACATCCCACATCTCCCATTAGAAGTTGGAACCTTTATTCCCTTCCATAGACTTTCACAACTAAAAAACGATGTTCAACAAGACCGGGCACATTTATGAAGAAACCACACTTAAACAGCTCATAAACGACCTTTAATGTGTTTGTATTTTTCAGTGACCAATGTGAGGGCAAAGAAATGAAGTTGAAGATGGCAATAAAACAGATAGTGAAATGTGACATTAAGAAGGAAAATCTCACAGACCCGGTGGTGCTACCACAAGCCGACTGTGTAATCAGTGCAGAGATACTGGACGTCATCAGCAAAGACCAAGACGAATACATCAGATATCTGAGGAAATTTGCTATGTTGATAAAACCCAGAGGACACCTGATATTAGTTGGGCTTCTAAATGCAACTTATTTTACAGCTGGGCCGGACAGGTTCCATCTTTTAAAATATGATGAGAACGATATAAGAAAAGTTGTCACTGGAGAAGGGTTTATTATTGATCACTGTGACGTTCTCAAAAGAAAGGCAGTGAGTGATCTTACTGATTATGAGGCAGTTATAGTCCTCACAGCTCACAGGGAGAAGTAGGTCTGGGAAGTAAATGAAAGTGGGACATATAACAGATCTTCATATGAACTTCCCAATGTCGAACCTCAATAAAGTAATTTCAGAACACTGTATCACTGAATATTTGTGTTAATGTGTCCTTATTGTTTTTAACTCTATTAACCCATAAGTCCATTTTTGCAATGTGGAAGATAATAGAATCTCAGATTAAGGTGGTGAATTAGTTCCACATAATTATTATTATTATTATTATTATTATTATTATTATCATTTATTAGTACATAAGTACAGTTGTGCGGCATAAATTTGCACTTGTGTTGTGAGCTGCAAGTATATGACACTTGCAGATTGTGCAGGGGGATCAGGGCCATTCACAGGCAAGTGCAGTACAGTAAGTACATGGTGTGGTAAGGTAAGCACGTCCTTACGTAAAGATCGGAGTCTACTCAGACAAAGGCCGTTATCAAGCTGATGATGATGATTGTCATATATTTGCACTGGACAAATCTATTTCCTATATTTAAGGTTGCCTGTATGTATGTAGATGCATATATGCCAATATGCAAATGGATATTTTTTTAAGTTCACCCTAAGTTGTGATCAGTTGGTGGGTATGACAGCTGACCAAGGTTCACTGTTGTCATTTAATCAGTGGACTCACTCTAGCATATCCTTATTATTTTCCCACCCTCTTAATTTATTGACACAGATGGGGAATAATGCCATAGAGGATTTGAGGGAAAGTCGGGACTTTGTGTGGTTGGTGTTTAAGCTACCGTCTGACAGTCCTGATTGAATAATTGGGACAAATTAGAATCTTAATCTTTCAAAACCTCTCCCTGATTTATCACCTATATTTACAACATGACAACACAGGGAAGGGCTAGCAAATTTTAGGATGGGGGGCAAGACAGCCTATTAGGCAATTTTTAAAGGGAAAAAATGCAGGTAGACCAGTGAGCCAGCCCAAGGTAGCCCAAAATACTCCTAAAATCTGAACAGTGCAGGAAAAGAGAACTCTAAATAAATAGTTCAATTCTAATTATAGAACAAGTAGCCCAACTTAACAGAACCAATAACATTTAATATCTGTTCCAGGATGAATGAGGTTCTTTTGATTTCAAAGAGTTAATGACTCATGACTGCAAGAGTTATTGAAAAGTTTATCTTTATTATTATAATGAGCATAATGAAATTAAATAAATGCTTAGCTTCCAATATCAGAATATCATATGTGCAAGTAACAGTCAATTTCTAGAACTCCTCCATTCACACGTATGCTGCTAACACATCAGGCACCTTTCTGTATCAAGGTCCAATCATGAGGCAAGAGTCTCTCTGGCTGAATTCCAGCTTTTATACTTCGAAAACAAAGGGTCTTGGAATAAACTTACATTTAAGGGTATGAACATGATTTTCAGATTATCTATAGGTACATTACTGATGAGAAATATACATTCTTTGCACACATGCAGCAAACATCTGAGACACCTCTCTAGAAAAATATGTGGAGACGTCTCTACCCAGCCTTTGATCAACAAGCATTTTACAATGCACAAAGTATGAAAACAACAAAATGGAGCTCAGTGGCCATTTTGATCGGCCTGTCACAATATCTCAATACTTCTATAAAATAAAAATATAAAATAGATAACGCTAATATTATATCTTAGTACTTGATATGATATGATAAAATAAGAATAAAAGACTGGTAATCAGAGGGAACAATTATCTTATTCACAAATATTGCTTAATCAAAGATTTGCAGTGTCTGGTCTTCTTAATACTGTCTACACATAGATTAATTCATCTCAATCATCTGCTCAATTGTATTTAGGAGCCAAAAAAGTCTCCAACAGTTATATATCCCAATGAGTCCCGGGTGTTAGTATGATAAGTGGACCAGAATCATCAAGGTTTGAGAACAGTGGTGTTAAAGCAATAATTTAATTTCTTCAGCAAAAGAAACGTTAAGAATAAAAATGATATCATTGTTTATTTACAAAAGAAAAGCTTGCGCTGTGATAATATTATCAGTCTCAATTTCAGTCTCTGATATCTCTGGTCATCCACAGACCAGACAGATACTTTTAGTAGCAAGAAAAGCAGGTTGTGTTACAATTTACAAATGTCACATTACAATTGGCTGAGAAGGTATATAGGCGTGTCTTGGTCCTTTTGGCTCCTCTGGATTCAATGGAGACTTTGGAGAAATTCTTGCAAGTCTTTGTTCAACAACTCCTTCCTGTTCATATCCCTCTCATCAGCTCAAACGCAAGGATCCAATTGACATAATAAAACCACATCAAATATAAATGATATACTAAAATAAGATAAAACAATGTAAATATTTTCATGTTAATAAATTGGCTTCATCCATAATAAAACATCTTTGACAGTGGTATATTCATATATATTATTCAGCTAAATGCAACTTTAATCAGATACTCATCTCATCTCATTATCATGTGTTATCATTTTGTGTAAATACCCCCAACACTGTAGCTGTTCTATACATATTCAACAGCTCATTTTAGAACATTGACAAGACCTACAAGCTAATATATAGACTCAATGTTATTGCTGACTCAAGTGCAAAGGTTATATCAATTAGAATGAGCACGCACCTACTAGATTCACTATACAGCAGGACAGGATGATGTTTTCAGGAAAAGGCGACCAAAGGAGAGAATTAGGTGATCAAAGTACAAAAAGACCTTTAGGACAAGGATCCATCTGGAGCCACAGAGTGCAACAAGGCACTCTGACACAAGAAGGAGGAATATCATTGGATTGTGAGTAAACTGTTCCAAATTAGGTGATGAATCTTTCTAACATCACATTGTCTCTTTCAGAAATTTTATGTAAATGCATTGCATTTTCTCAAAGTAGATTTTGCAAATGAAATCGTGAAAGGTATTAGGATTATGATTGACCTGGTTAGAGAGAAATGATGAGGTGAAGTTATGTTGACTCAATCAGACATTGAAAACATACTTCATGAAGTTTTAGCAGAAAATGAAGATCTTTAGTGCAATTTCAGGTCTTCCATCCAAAACCTAAGCTGATCTTTCCTTTTTTACAATCATCTTAAAGCCCAGCCATTTAGTCATTTGGTATTGAGAGGCATTGAGTCCTTTCACACTCCACCACATTGGATTACCATCCGACTATCACTGTGTAACACTCCTTGAGGTAGGTGTTAGAATGTTGTGCGGCTTGTACCTGGTCACTGGATGCTCTTCTTTAAATCATGACACGGCAGTGGGACAGAGAACCCTCGGGTCCCCAATACAAGTAGGACACCAAAAAACTTAAGTGACATCAGATTTATTCTGTGGGAACAATTTGTCACTTAACAATGTATGGACAAAGAATAATTAACAACATATACAATGAGTACAGTTTTTTAGTTATTATTATTATTATTATTATTCATTTTTATTTATAGGGTTCCACGAGGTGTCCGCGGCACCGTACAGGGACAAACGAGATTACAATATGAGGAGAGATGGCACAGAACAGTAAACAATAATCACAGTAACTCAGTGAGCTCAAGGCACAGCTAGAAGGGTGGGGGAGGGGAGAGGGGAAGGTCAGCCAACAACGGCACCTAGGAAGGAGGGCACGGATGAGAGGGAGACCCCCAGGGGGAAGAGGAGGGAGCGAGAGGGGACAAGGGAAGAGGGTCCTCGAGGAGGAAGGCAGGGTAGCTGGCGAGCAGAGTTAAAAATGGTGAAGACAGGAGGAGAGAAAGCCCTGCTCAAAGGAGCGTACAATCCAAGGGGAGGGGTGGGCTGACAGAGAGACACAGGGGAGAGAGGGAGAGACAGAGGAACGGAGGATAAGGACAGGGGAAGGGGAATTAAGGGAAAGAGTCAAAAGAAAAGGTAGGAAGTTAAGTGGGAGACTGGAAGGCTTTAAGAAAAATGTGGGTTTTTAAACACCGTTTGAAACTGGACAGATTAGGGGAAGTTCTGATAAAGGGAGGGAATTTGTTCCAGTGGAGGGGGGCAGCGCGGGCAAAGTCTTGGATACGCGCATGGGAGGAGATGATCAGGGGGGAAGAGAGGCGACAGTCATTGGCCGATCGGAGAGGGCGGGATGGAGCATGAATAGAGAGGAGGGAGGAGATGTAGGGTGCAGTGGAGTTGGCGAGGGCCTTGTATGTGAGAGTGAGGAGCTTGAAGTTATAAAGTGAGGCTATTCACATAATTTTTTCTCTTAATATAACTCAATGCCAGTTGAATATATGATGTGTTCTTCTTAAAAAGAAAATATATTCATACAAGAAAAATGGAGCAGACCTATGCAATATAAAAGCAAACAAACCACGACTGTAGTCTTCAATGTCACTTTCGCTGTGATGTTCCGCTTCCAAATATGTGCGAAACAAATCTTTTGTAGCTGCTGAAATTGCTATATATTATTAGCTTTATCTATCACAATCAGTACTATAGCAGCTTGTGTTGTTTTTTAATAACTCTGTAGTAGTAAGTTTACAGGCATTTTCGAGGTGTTTCTTTAGTCATTTAATATTTGCTTGCAATTAATTAAGCACATTTAATATACGTATGAACTCAATATTCACTGTCTTTCAGTGTTTTGGCAACATGGTGGCAGTGTCAGCATATGTAATACCCTGTTTCTCTACTGCTATGGTGGGCATCAGCGGTCTCCTGGTAAGATTCCATTGAAGTCCAAACTTTCTGGTCTACTGGCAGGGAAGTCCAACTCTTCTTGAAGGGATCTCTAATAAATACTGAAGAGGCCATTAAACTAAATATCCCAATAACTTTGGTAGATCAGTTCCATTCTCCATGCTAAGAGACCAGCTAAAATAATAAAGCACTCGTCACATTTTTTCGTACAAGGTCTGTCTGACCAACTCAAGGACAAATATAGAGTGAGAGATCTCCTTGTCCGTGCGTCAAGTTCGTAAATGTCAAATAGAGAATCTTCAAACATCTGTTTTCTCTCACCTGGGTCACTGAAGAAGACTGTTGTGTCTGCATGAGTTCAACTAAAACTTTTCTGTTGGGGTTATTGTGCTGCTAAGTTCATGTTGATTTATTTGGGATAAATAATTATGTTTTCATTAAACTGCATCTCAGAGAGACTTGAAAGAAGTCAGACTTATCTGACACAAACATTCTGCACTAATCTGAATGCTGATGAAATACCTGGAGAGGAACCTTTATCCCTAGAGGCCTAAGGATTTTTTTAAATCTAACCCCATAAGAATTATATTATATTTAATTATAAATCGAATAATATTTTACATGGGTGCTCTATGCCATGGATGAATTAAATGAAAAATAGAAAAAATCTTTTTTCAGAAAGGTTCTATCTTTACTTCATTCCTTCAAATGTCAGGGTTATCCAGAATATCTTTTGGAAACTACTTTTAAGGAAGATTAAAATCCCATTGCTACCTAGCTGTACAGCTATATATATACCTTATTGTGAAAATTCCTGTTTGTACTAAAGGCTTTGTTGGCTGATTTCAAAACATCTGATCAGCTCAGTCCGCATGAGTTCAAAGTTTATTTTCCCATCAACCTTTAATGTTTCCAGAAAGTCTTTTACAGTTCCAGTCTTTCATCATTCTAGAGTAGTTTCATTGTTTACTGGTGCCACAGTATCAAATTTCTACTATCCGCTTAAATATGAATTATGGAAGGGATGGCAGTCTAAATAAAAATTCTTTTGTATCTTGCTAGACTGTGATAATTCATTTATAAATTGATTAATTTCTTTACGATTCTTTTATCTTATAGGTCATTTCCAGTCTGCAAATAATTGATTGGTATTTTGGACATATTCTGGTTTGGGGTCATTCTTGTATTGTAATAACTTAATCTCAGTGATGTGTGTAAGACCCATACAGTTAGCCGCGTCTAAGTGTCACGCCTTTCTCCCAGCTAAACTACCTTACTCTTGCTGGTGTTTTCATTGAGGAAGGATCAGAAGCTTTGCCACATCATCTGATATTTCGGGGACAATGTGAGAACCCAGCGCGTATATAATGTAGAACCCTTCGCAAAAAAAATTATACAGCTGCTGGGTCCTCACAGGGGGGCTTGTCCTCAAAATTGAGCATAAGTTGCTTCATTTTTCTTAAAAACTCATTTATGTTGCTGCCTGAAATTTTCCAGAGCGTACCTTGAAATGTTTTCCACTGTATACAGTATAATGCAGAAGATACCAGAAAATGAGTCAATGCTAAAACAACGTTTTTGCCCGAGGAGGTAAGTCCCACACAAGACATATGACATGTAGCCTGTTGGTGTATCAACAACAGTCTGTCCTGATATTATTTGTGTATATATTTGTACTACATACATTATAATGAAATATATTTAAATGTTTCCCCATTTAATTAGAAAATAAAATGCTATTTTAAAAACAGATACTATGGTAATTTATTGTACATTAGGAGATCATGTTACTATCACCTGCATTCCTATGACCGACTCATGAAGATAAATCGTCATGTGATGATAATGATGTTCCGGCTGCTGACAAATTTAAATAGCTGGATCCTGGTAAATATAAAAAGTATTCCTGGAACAGTCAAGTACAACAGAGACAAAGACGAGAGAGTCAGACAGTCTGTGATACAATACTACAAGATGGATTCTACGTGCCATAAGTTCTATCATGTGGACGACTTTGATTCTAGAGCATTTCTAGATACTTATTTTTCAGATAAACCAGAAATGGTCTTTGGAGATGACGCATTGAAATCTCCAATGGAGAAACTTCACCACATCTTCAAAGCAGGTATGTATACTATACTTTATCTTACTGCTAAGGTTAAATAACTATTTTTATTAGATGCCTTTTGCTAAAGCGGTTTTTATGCAGTGAGATGTAACACTTGGAAAAGAAGCAACTATTAGATAATGAAAGGAGCCACTTAGGGCCTCAGTATATTAAAAGTGTAAGTTTAGTATAAGGGACAATTATTTATGTTTAGTTGTGAATAAAGTTTGTGTCAGTTCTCTTGTCCCTATAATATGTCACATATTACATGGGGAGCTTATAGAATATCTACCTAATAATCCTCTTGGGTACTGTATGTCTGCATACCACTTCTCTAGATAGGTGTTATCTTTTACAATCAATATTAGGATCTGACCCTCCACATCCAGCTGTACCATTATCATTGCATTGGTTTTGTCACGTTTAGTATTACATGGTATTGCAAGCTTATCGACATGTGTAATATGGTATTGTTTAATTCTTCATATCCACCACTGTAATCAGTGATGATATTTCATTTGACAGTTCTATGAGAATCCATAGTGTTCATACACCCATTATACTTACTGCTGGGAACTGTAAATCAATCTTTGAATGTTTTGGTGAAAGTGGTGGTCCCAGATACCCCATTTAAGGTTTTATGTGGTATAAATCCGTTTGAATGTATAAGAGTTTACATTATTCATACAATGAAGCTGTAACAGGAGCCTTGTGATGCTGTTGTGTATCCATAACATCACGGTACAGACTGATGTGTAGAACAGATGTTACATAACATATTGCACTTTATAATCACTGGAATCTTACCCTACAGGACATATTAAGGGCGAAACTGTGATTGACATCAGTATCGGTCCTATGGTTCACTTTCTCTATTCAGCCTGTGAATTTTTCAAACACATCTATTTACTGAGGTTTACGGAGAAATGCGTCATGGAACTGAACCGATGGCTGAACACACGCACAGGAGCGTTTCAGTGGAATCACGCATCAACATATATTACAGCATTAGAAGGAAACAGGTATATAAGCTAAAATTCAGTTTCTATAATGACAAAATTATCATTACATGAAATACTTGAAACACATTTAAAAGTGTTGGTGTTTTTTTAAAAAGTGTCTTTTACAAATAAAAGAATCATTTTTTAGAAAAAATAAAAGCGTTTTCCTGCAAAAAATATTTATTAGAGTTAAAAATTCTTTATATGAGGGTTAGGAACCTGGCAACCCCCCCCAAACCTAGATAGCTTCGTCCTATACTAGATATTCCATGATTTTGTTTGGGCAGAGATACCGTTTCAGAATTAGGCTTTTGATTATAATGAAATCTAAACGAAAGGCAATCCTCACAAATCCAACTATAGTCCAAGTGATTGGAGAAATCTGAAATGCATCTAAATATCAGACATTTGCCGCCAACAAATTAAGTTTCAAATAGATTAACCAAAAATTAATGTAGTAATTTACACCCCCATTTACAAAGCTTGTGTGACCAGCAAATAATGTGTTCTGGAACACCACTTCTCTACATATATTTTCTATATCTCCCAACTCCAACAATCTCTGTATAGATTACAGTTAATATGTAAATAATTATAAAAACATTTCCCATGTACAGAGCACTGCGTACATTTTGTATAAAATAAAGAAATAATAAAAATCCCACAAATGCTCATCCAGCCCCTGTCCTAGGCAGCCTTGGCTTGACTCCACTATACCAAGGTGACCATAAGCATGGGGACCCCTGTGTGCCTTGTCCAGAGGCTAACAGCCCTATGCTTAAACGCAATAGGGTTATCTCCTGCAAGTTTCAAATAGCTCAAAACTGAAATTAAATCAGCCCCCCCTCACGTCAGGGGGTAATTAACGGCATTTGGTTCATATCCCGGATAGAGTACATCACCAGCCTCCAAAATATCAAGGTGGCCTCCTTTCATAAAATTTTAGATGCCAGGTATTCACATCACTCAACCCCCCTGCCCAGCCTACTGTAAAACCACTCCTCATCCTACTGCAGTCCCTCTCCCATCCATTTCCCCCCTCTGGCACGCTCCATTCCAAATATTCCCTACATCCCCCCATATAATTGTAACATAGTAACAGTCTCAAGATTGCGCACACAGCGCTGGTCATTCGTGGCTTTTTCCTTCACGTCAGTTCACTGGACTAGTCTGGAACATTTCCCTATATTGATGGCCTGTTATGTCCCTGCAATTATTATTATTATTTATTATTAATATTTATTTATAAGGCGCCACAAGGCATCCGCAGCGCCGTACAGAGACAAACAAAATTACAATACAATGGGAGACAGCACAGTACAGTAAACACAGCAACTCAGTAAGCTCAATGCACAGCTAAAGAGGGCGGGGAAGGGGGAGGGGGGATCCGCAAACGACGGGGCCCAAGAAGGAGGGCGCGGAAGACAGGGAGACCCCCAGGGGGGAGGAGGGAGCGAGAGTGGACGTGGAGTGGAGGACCCACGAGGAGGAGGGCTAAGTAGCTGGAGAGCAGAGTTAGAAGTGGTGGAAACAGGAGGAGAGATGGCCCTGCACAGAGGAGCGTACAATCTAAGGGGAGGGGTGGACAGACAGAGAGATGCAGGGGAGAGAGGGAGAGTAGGGGGACGGAGGCAGAAGATAAGGTAGGAAGTTAAGTGGGAGACAGAAAGGCTTTAAGAAAAAGGTGGGTTTTTAGGGCCCGTTTGAAACTGGACAGATTAGGGGAAGTTCTGATGGAGGGAGGGAGCTTGTTCCAGTGGAGGGGGGCAGCGCGGGCGAAGTCTTGGATACGCGCGTGGGAGGAGGTTATAAGGGGGGAAGAGAGGCGACGGTCAGAGGCAGAACGGAGAGGGCGGGATGGCGCATGAATAGAGAGGAGGGTGGAGATGTAGGGCACAGTGGAGTTGGCGAGGGCCTTGTAGGTGAGTGTGAGGAGCTTAAAGAGGATTCTGAAGGGGAATGGGAGCCAGTGAAGGGCTAGGTAGATTGGGGAGACAAAAGAGGAGCGTTGAGAGAGGAAAATAAGCCTAGCTGCAGCGTTAAGGACGGATCGAAGGGGATCGAGATGAGAGTGGGGGAGGCCTGTGAGGAGGAGGTTGCAGTAGTCCAGGCGGGAGATGATCAGAGAGTGGATAAGGCATTTGGTGGCATCTTGGGAGAGGAAGGGCCGGATGCCAGCGATGTTGCGCAGCTGGAAGCGGCAGGATTTAGCAATAGAGAGGATGTGGGGGCCAAAGGAGAGAGAGGAGTCGAGGATGACACCAAGGCAGCGAAGTTGGGGGACAGGGGAGATAGAGGTGTTGTCGACAGTGATGGAGGGGTCAGAAGGGGATGGGGTATGAGAGGGAGGAAAACCTATGAGCTCAGTTTTGGCAAGGTTAAGTTTGAGGAATCGAGAGGACATCCAGGAGGAGATGGCAGAGAGGCAGGCGGACACCCTAGAGAGGAGGGAGGGAGAGAGATCAGGAGAGGAGAGGTATAGTTGAGTGTCGTCAGCGTAAAGGTGGTAGCTGAAGCCGAAGGAGCTTATGAGTTCACCCAGGGAGGAGGTGTATAGAGAGAAGAGTAAGGGACCCAGAACAGAGCCCTGAGGGACCCCGACTGGAAGGGTGGATGGGGGGGAGAGAGACCCAGAGGTGGTGACAGAGAAAAAACGGTGAGTAAGGTAAGAGGTGAACCAGGACAGGACTGGGCCGGAGAGGCCGAAAGACTGGAGGGTGTGAAGGAGGAGGGGGTGGTCAACGGTGTCAAAGGCTGCAGAGAGGTCAAGGAGGATGAGAAGGGAGAAGTGGCCCCTGGCTTTAGCAGAGAGGAGGTCATTGGTGACTTTAGCCAGGGCAGTTTCAGTGGAGTGGAGGGGGCGGAAACCAGACTGGAGAGGATCAAGGAGGGAGTATTCAGAAAGGTAGGAGGTGAGACGGCTGCAGACGAGCCTCTCGAGAATTTTGGAGGCAAAAGGGAGAAGAGATATGGGGCGATAGTTCAATCTGTGTCAATTGTGCTATATGTACCTTGACTGTTTTTTGCATTGCTACAAATGTTTGCTTTTATCTTTATGTTGCTTTAAAATTTTTATAAATAAAGAGATTTTAAGAAAAAAAGTCAGTGGAGCTTTTTCCCAAATATTCGGGGTTGTGAGGGTTGAGATCAGCTCCCCATTTTGACTGTCTCTGCTACCTGACTTTAGGGCAGATTGATTAAGCTGAAAGAGACAGTGCACAGCTAGTCAGAGCAGAGGGATGTTTCACTCCTCATCCTTCATGATGTGGATGGCCCACCATTCCCTCTGCTCCACCTTTTTCATCCAACTTACTACAACTTTAGGATCACCCCCATTATTGATATCAAGTTGTACTGCTAGCTTTAGTTTAAATTATTGTCTCAAATTAATCATGAGAGTGAGGGGATACTGGGCCTGTCTTTGTTTGATCGGACACGTTTTTATTTCATTGGTTGCAGTGCTCCTAAAGATGTGGGTTTTCATATAAAGTGAACTTAGATGGTGGAAAGGGTGCCCTGATGAAAGCATAGGACAAAGCCCAATCTCCACAATCTTTGAGAGTGTCGGAAAAATAAGATTCCCAGGAAAAAAAGGAATATTTCCCTAAATGAGACCTCTCCATCCATTCATTCTTATTTAAATAATCCTGTCTGATGGAATCTCATAGCTAGTCAACCACACACTCAGCAAGAAACATTTCGAACATCCCACATCTCCCATCAGAAATTGGAACCTTTATTCACTTCCATAGACTTTCACAACTAAAAAACGATGTTCAACAAGATTGGGCACATTTGTGAAGAAACCACACTTAAACAGTTTCATAAACGACCTTTAATGTGTTTGTATTTTTCAGTGACCAATGTGAGGACAAAGATATGAAGTTGAAGACAGCAATAAAACAGATTGTGAAATGTGACATTAAGAAGGAAAATCTCACAGACCCGGTGGTGCTACCACAAGCCGACTGTGTTATCAGTGCAGGGATGCTGGACGTCATTAGCAAAGACCAAGATGAATACATCAGATATCTGAGGAAATTTGCTATGTTGATAAAACCCAGAGGACACCTGATATTAGTTGGAGTTCTAAATGCAACTTATTTCATGAATGGGCCGGAAAGGTTCCATTTCTTAAAATATGATGAGAACGATATAAGAAAAGTTGTCACTGAAGAAGGGTTTATTATTGATCACTATGACACTATCAAAAGAAAGGCAGTGAGTGATCTTTGTGACTATGAGGCAGTTATAGTCCTCACAGCTCACAGGGAGAAGTAGGTCTGGGAAGTAAATGAAAGTTGGAAATATAACAGATCTTCATATGAATTTCCCAATGTCAAACCTTAATAAAGTAATTTCAGAATACTGTATAACTGAATATTTGTGTTAACGTGTCCTTATTGATATTAACTCTATTAACCCATCAATCCATTTTTGCAATTTGGAAGATAATAGAGTCTCAGATTAAGGTGGTGAATTAGTTGCACATAAGTACAGTTGTGCGGCATAATTTTGCACTTGTGTTTTGAGCTGCAAGTATCTGATACTTGCAGATTGTGCAGGGGGATCAGGGCCATTCACAGGCAAGTGCAGTACAACAAGTGCATGGTGTGGTAAGGTAAGCACGCCCTTACGTAAAGATCGGAGTCTACTCAGACAAAGGCCGTTATCAAGCTGATGATGATGATGATTGTCATATATTTGCTCTGGACACATCTGTACCCTAGATTTAAGGCTGCCTGTATGTGTGTAGATGCATATATGCCCATATACAAATGGGTATTTTTTTATGTTCACCCTAAGTTGTGATCTGTTGGTGGGTATGACAGCTGACCAAGGTTCACTGTTGTCATTTAATCAGTGGGCTTACTCTAGCATATCCTTATTATTTTCCCATCCTCTTAATTTTTTGGCACAGATGGGGAATAATGCCAAAGAGGATTTGAGGGAAAGTCGGGACTTTATGTGGTTGGTATTTAAGAAACCGCCTGACAGTTTTGATTGGATAATTGGGACAAATTAGAACCTCAATCTTTCAAAACCACTCCCTGATGTTTCACCTATATTTAGACCAAGACCACACAAGGGAGGGCTGGCAAATTTTAGGCTTGGGTGCAAGACAGCCTATTAGGCAATTTTTAAAGGAACAAAAATGCAGGTAGCCCAGTGAGCCAGCCCAAAGTAGCCCAAGATACTCATAAAATCTGAACAGTGCAGGAAAATAGAAGAACTCTAAATAAATAGTTCAATTCTAATTATAGAACAAGTAGCCACACTTAACAGAACCAATAACATTTAAAATCTGTTCCAAGATGAATGAGGTTCTCTTAGTTTCAAAGAGTTAATGACTTATGACTGCAAGATTTATTGCAAAGTTTATCTTTATTATTACAATGAGCATAATATAAAAGTGAAATTAAATGAATACTTAGCTTCCAATATCAGAATCTCATATGTAACAGTCAATTTCTAGGACTCCTACTGTCACACGAATGCTGCTAACACATCAGGCACCTTTCTGCATCAAGGTCCAATCATGAGGCGAGAGTCTCTCTGGCTGAATTCCAGCTTTTATACTTCGAGTACAAAGGGTCTTGAAATTAACTTACATTTAAGGGTATGAACCTGATTTTCAGATTCCCTATTGGTACACTACTGATAAGAAAGATACTTTCTTTGCACACATGCAGCAAGCATCTGAGACACCTCCCTAGAAAAATATGTGGAGACGTCTCTACCCAGCCTTTGATCAAACAAGCATTTTACAATGCACAAAGTATGAAAACAACAAAATGGAGCTCAGTGGCCATTTTGATCGGCCTGTCACAATATCTCAATACTTCTATAAAATAAAAATATAAAATAGATAAGCGCTAATAATATATCTTAGTAAGCTTGATATGATATGATAAAATAAGAATAAAATACTGGTAATCACAGGGAACAATTATCTTATTCACAAATATTGCTTAATCAAAGATTTGCAGTGTCTGGTCTTCTTAATACTGTCTACACATAGATTAATTCATCTCAATCATCTGCTCAATTGTATTTAGGAGCCAAAAAAGTCTCCAACAGTTATATATCCCAATGAGTCCAGGGTGTTAGTATGATAAGAGGACCAGATTCATCAAGGTTTGGGAACAGTGGTGTTAAAGTAATAATTTAATATCTTCAGCAAAAGAAACTTTAAGAAAAAAAATGATATCATTGTTTATTTACAAAAGAAAAGCTTGCGCTGTGATAATTTATCAGTCTCAATTTCATTCTCTGATATCTCTGGTCATCCACAGACCAGACAAATACTTTTAGTAGCAAGAAAAGCAGGTTGTGTTACAATTTACAAATGTCATATTACAATTGGCTGAGAAGGCATATAGGCGTGTCTTGGTCCTTTTGGCTCCCCTGGATTCAATGGAGACTTTGGAGAAATTCTTGCAAGTCTTTGTTCACCAACTGTGATTAGAAACATCTGTTCTTTGAATTAACTCCTTCATTCCTGTTCATATCCCTCTCATCAGCTCGCACGCAAGGATCCAATTAACATAATAAAACCACATCAAATATAATTATATACTAATATAAGATAAAACAATGTAAATATTTTCATGTTAATAAATTGGCTTCATCCATAATAAAACATCTTTGACAGTGGTATATTCATATATATTATTCAGCTAAATGCAACTTTAATCAGGAACTCATCTCATCTCATTATCATGTGTTATCATTTTGTGTAAATACCCCCAACACTGTAGCTGTTCTATACATTTTCAACAGCTCATTTTAGAACATTGACAAGACCTACAAGCTAATATATAGACTCAATGTTATTGCTGACTCAAGTGCAAAAGTTATATCAATTAGAATGAGCACGCAACTACTAGATTCACTATACAGCAGGACAGGATGATGTTTTCAGGAAAAGGCGACCAAAGGAGAGAATTAGGTGATCAAAGCACAAAAAGACATATAGGACAAGGATCCATCTGGAGCCACAGAGTGCAACAAGGCACTCTGACACAAGAAGGAGGAATATCATTGGATTGTGGGTAAAATGTTCCAAATTAGGTGATGAATCTTTCTAACATCACATTGTCCCTTTCAGAAATTTTATGTAAATGCATTGCATTTTCTCCTAGTAGATTTGGAAAAATGAAATCGTGAAAGGTATTAGGATTATGATTGACCTGGTTAGAGAGAAATGATGAGGTGAAGTTATGTTGACTCAATCAGACATTGAAAACATACTTCATGAAGTTGTAGCAGAATATGTAGATCTTTAGTGCACTTTCAGGTCTTCCGTCCAAAACCAAAGCTGATCTTTCCTTTTTTACAATCATCTTGAAGCCCAGCCATTTACACATTTGGTTTTGAGAGATATTGAGTCCTTTTATTTTAGGACTCAGCATGAAAATCACGCTCCACCACATAGGATCACCATCCGACTATCACTGTGTAACACTCCTTAAGGTAGGTGTTAGAATGTCGCGCGGCTTGTACCTGGTCTCTGGATGCTCTTCTTTAAATCATGACACGGCAGTGGGACAGAGAACCTTCGGGTCACTAATAAAAGTAGGACACCAAACAAATTAAGTGGCGTAAGATTTATTCTGTGGGAACAATATGTCACTTAAAAATGTATGGACAAAAGAATAATTAACAACATATACAATATGAGTACAGATTTTATAGTTATAAAGCAATACTATTCAAATATATTTTACTCTTAATATAACTCAATGACAGTTGAATATATGATGTGTTCTTCTTAAAAAGAAAATATATTCATACAAGAAAAATGGAGCAGACCTATGCGATATAAAAGCAAACAAACCACAACTGTGGTCTTCACAGTCACTTTCGCTGTGATATTCCGCTTCCAAATATGTGCAAAACAAATCTTTTGTAGCTGCTGAAATTCTTATATATTATTAGCTTTATCTATCACAATCAGTACTATAGTGGATTGTGTTGCAAGGTCTCTTTAATAACTCTGTAGTAGTAAGTTTACAGGCATTTCCGAAGTGTTTCTTTAGTAATATAATATGTGCTTGCAATTAATTAGGCACATTTAATATAAGTTTGAACTCAATGGTCACTGTCTTTCAGTGTTTTGGCAACATGGTGGCAGTGTCAGCATGTGTAATACCCTGCTGCTATGGTGGGCATCAGCGGTCTCCTGGCAAGATTCCATTGAAGTCCAAAGTTCCTGGTCTACTGGCAGGGAAGTCCAAGTCTTCTTGAATGGATTTTTGATGAACACTGAAGAGTCCATTAAACTAAATATTCCAATAACTTTGGTAGATCAGTTCCATTCCCTTGCTCAGAGACCAGCTGAAATAATAAAGCACTCGTCACATTTTTTTTGTACAAGGTCTGTCTGACCAACTCAAGGACAAATATAGAGGGAGAGATCTCCTTGTCCGTGCGTCAAGTTCGTAAATGTCAAATAGAGAATCTTCAAACATCTGTTTTCTCTCACCTGGGTCACTGAAGAAGACTGTTCTGTCTGCATGAGTTCAACTAAAGTTTCCCATCCACCTATATGTTTTCAGAATTTTCTTTTTTCTTTTTCATTTTTTTGTGTTTGGGTTATTGTGCTGCTAAATTCATGTTGATTTATTTGGGATAATTAGTTATGTTTTCATTAAAGTGCATCTCAGAGAGACTTGAAAGAAGGCAGACTTATCTGACACAAACATCCTGCATTAATTTGAATGTTGATGAAATACCTGGAGAAGAACCTTTATCCCTAGAGGCCTAAGGAATTTTTAAATTCTAATCCCATAAGAGTTATATTATATTTAATTATAAATTGAAAAATATTTTACATGGGTGCTCTATACCATTAATGAATTAAATGAAAAATAGAAAAAATCTTTTTTAAGAAAAGTTCTATCTTCACTTTATTCCTTAAAAATGTCGGGGTTACACAGAATATCTTTTGGAAACGACTTTTTTTTAAGGAAGATTAAAATCCCATTGCTACCTAGCTGTAAACCTATAAGTAATCGAATATAATAGATCTTACAAATCCTTGGCCATTGTTTACATAATTTAATTCATTCTCATCAAATATAATAAAGCTATAATAAAGCTTATTGTGAAAATTCCTCTTTGTACTAAAGGTTTTGTTGGCTGATTTTAAAACATCTGATCTGATCTGTCCGCATGAGTTCAAATTTTATTTTCCCATCAACCTTTAATGTTTCCGGAAAGTTTTTTACAGTTCCAGTTTTCCTTCATTCTAGAGTAGTTTCATTGTTTACTAGTGCAACAGTATAAAATTTCTACTTCCATGATTTATGAAATGAATGGTAGTCTAAATTAAAATGCTTTAGTATCTTGCTAGACTGTGACAATTCATTTGCAAAATTATTAATTTCTTTTTGAGTCTTTTACCTTATTAATCATTTCGAAACTGCAAATAATTGATTGGTATTTTGGACATATTCTGGCTTGGGGTCATTCTTGTATTGTAATAACTTAATCTCAGTGATGTGTGTAAGACCCATACAGTTAGCCTCGTCTAAGTGTCACGCCTTTCTCCCGCTAAACTACCTTACTCTTGCTGGTGTTTTCATTGAGGAAGGATCAGAAACTTTGCCACATCATCTGCTAAATAGGGAACAATGTGAGGACCCAGCGCATATATAATGTAGAAGCCTTCGCAAAAAAAACATTATACAGCTGCTGGGTCCTCACAGGGGGGCTTGTCCTCAAAATTGAGCATAAGTTGCTTCATTTTTCTTAAAAACTCATTTATGTTGCTGCCTGAAATTTTCCAAAGCGTACCTTGAAATGTTTTCCACTGTATACAGTATAATGCAGAATATACATGGAAATGAGTCAATACTAAAACAACATTTTTGCCCGAGGAGGTAAGTCCCACACAAGACATATGACATGTAGTCTGTTGGTGTATCAACAACAGTCTGGCCTGAAATTATTTGTGTATATATTTGTACTACATACATTATACCGAAATATACTTAAATGTTTCTCCATTTAATTAGAAAATAAAATGCTATTTTAAAAACAGATACTATGGTAATTTATTGTACATTAGGAGATCATGTTACCATCACCTGCATTCCCATGACCGACTCATGAAGATAAATCGTCATGTGATGATAATGATGTTCCTGCTGCTGACAAATTTAAATAGCTGGATCCTGGTACATATAAAAAGTATTTCTGGAACAGTCAAGTACAACAGAGACAAAGACAAGAGAGTCAGACAGTCTGTGATACATTACTACAAGATGGATTCTACGTGCCATAAGTTCTATCATGTGGATGGTTTTGATTCTAGAGGATTTCTAGATACTTATTTTTCAGATAAACCAGAAATGGTCTTTGGAGAAGACACATTGAAATCTCCCTTGGAGAAACTTCACCACATCTTCAAAGCAGGTATGTGTACTATACTTTATCTTACTGCTAAGGTTAAATAACTACTTTTATTAGATGCCTTTTGCTAAAGCGGTTTTTATGCAGTGAGATGTAACACTTGGAAAAGAAGCAACTATTAGATAATGAAAGGAGCCACTTAGGGCCTCAGTACATTAAAATTGTAAGTTTAGTTTAAGGGACAATTATTTATGTTTAGTTGTGAATAAAGTTCGTGTCAGTTCTCTTGTCCCTATAATATGTCACAGATTACATGGGGAGCTTATAGAATATCTACCTAATAATCCTCTTGGATACTGTATGTCTGCATAGCACTTCTCTAGATAGGTGTTTTCTTTTAAAATTAATATTAGGATCTGACCCTCCACATCCAGCTGTACCATTATCATTGCATTGGTATTGTCACGTTTAGTATTTCATAGTATTGCAGGCTTATCGACATGTGTAATATTTATAGCTATGGTATTGTTAAATTTTTCATATGCACCATTGTAATCAGTAATGATATTTCATTTGACAGTTCTATGAGAATTCATATCATTCATACACCCATTATACTTACTGGTTGTGACTCAAAATCAGTGTTTGAATGTTTTGGTGGAAGTGGTGGTCCCAGATACCCCATTTAAGGTTTTATGTTGTATAAATCTGGTTGTATGTATAAGAGATTACATTTCTCATACAGTGAAGCTGTAACAGGAGCCTTGTGATGCTGTTGTGTATCCATAACATCACGTTACAGACTGATGTGTAGAACAAATGTTACATAACATATTGCACTTTATAATTACTGGAATCTTTCCCTGCAGGTCATATTAAGGGGGAAACTGTGATTGACATCAGTATCGGTCCTATAGTTCACCATCTCTATTCAGTCTGTGAATTTTTCAAACACATCTATTTACTGAGGTTTACTGACAAATGCGTCATGGAACTGAACCGATGGCTGAACACACGCACAGGAGCGTTTCAGTGGAATCACACATCAACATATGTTACAGCATTAGAAGGAAACAGGTATATAAGCTAAAATGCAGTTTTTATGATGACAAAATTGTCATTACATGAAATACTTGAAATACATTTAAAAGTGTTAGTGACTTTTTTTTAAAAAAAGTGTCTTTTACAAATAAAACAATCATTTTTAAAAACATAAAAGAGTTTTCCTGCAAAAAATATTTATTACACTAAACAATTCTTTATATGAGGATTAGGAACCTGTCAACCTCCCCCCTCCCCAAACCCAGATAGCTTCGCCCTATATTAGATATTCCATGATATTGTTTGGGCAGAGATACTGTTTCAGAAATATGCTTTTGATTATAGTGAGATCTCAGCGAGAGGAAATCCTCACAAATCCAACTATAGTCTAAGTGATTGGAGAAATCTGAAATGCATCTAAATATCAGTCATTTGCCGCCAACAAATTACATTTCAAATAGATGCTGATTAACCAAAACTCCATGTAGTAATTTACACCCCCATTTACAAAGCTTGTGTGACCAGCAAATAATGTGTTCTGGAACACAACTTCTCTACATATATTTTCTATATCTCCCAACTCCAACAATCTCTGTATAGATTACAGTTAATATGTAAATAATGATATAAACATTTCCCATACACAGAGCACTGTGTACATTTTGTACAAAATAAAGAAATAATGTAAAATCCCCAACATGCTCATCCAGCCCCTGTCCTAGGCAGCCTTGGCTTGACTCCACTATAACAAGGTGGCCATAAGCATGGGGATCCCTGTGTGCCTTGTCAAGAGGCTAACAGCCCTATAGTTAAAATCAATGGGGTTCTCTCCTGCACAGAGAAGTTTCAAATAACTTGAAACTGGAATAAATCAGCCCCCCTCATGTCAGGAGGTAATTAACCGCATCTGGTTCATATCCCGTATAGAGTACATCACCAGCCTCCAAAACATCACGGTGTTCTCCCTTCATAAAATTTTGGATGCCAGGTATTCACACCACTCTATTCCCCTGCCCGGCCTATTGTAAAACCACTCCTTATTCTACCGCAGTCCCTCTCCCATCCCTTTCTCTCCTCTGGCACGCTCCCTTCCTAATTTTCCCTACATCCCCCCCATATAATTGTAACATGGTAATAAGCTCAAGATTGCCCACAAGGCGCGGGTCATTCGTGGCTTTTTGATTCATGACAGATCCCTGAACTAGTCTGGAACATTTCCCTATATTGATGGCCTGTTATGTCGCTAAAATCTCTGTTACTTGTGTTATATGTACCTTGACTGTACAATTTTTTGGATTGCTACACCTGTTTGTTTTCATCTTTATGTTACTTTAAAACTTTTACAAATAAAGAGATTTAAAAAAAAAAATCAGTGGGGTTTTTCCCAAATACTCGGAGTTGTGAGGGCCATAGTGACTGACAAGAATGGGATCACTGATGTGACAACTTTATCACAGTGTAAAAGACAGAGATTCAGTGGTGTATCCACCATGATGTGCAATTCACATTTTTCCATAAGTCAAAGGGTCCCAATACCTGCCCCTTGACTTAGAGGACCTCTCAGTACCCAAGATTGTGTTGGCATGGGATGGGAAGGGCACTGGTCTGGCCCAGTGGTTATTAGAGCCAGAATGGCCTGTAAAAGGCTGGACCTGACATTGGGGTCCTCCCTGGTGCTTGGCCTCTCACTGTCACCATATTAAATGTGCTGCTACTGATAGCAGAGATCAACTCCCCATCTCGACTGGCTCTGCTCCCTGACTTTAGGGCAGATTGATTAAGCTGAAAGAGACAGTGCACAGCTAGCTAGGGCAGAGGGTTGATTCACTCCTCATCCTTCATGATATGGATGGTCCACCATTCCCTCTGCTCCTCCTTTTTCACTCTGCCCCCCCCTTCAAGCTTGTCACCTTTCCTCCCCTTCTTCCCCCCCTCCCCCTTGGGGCTAGTCCTCCCTCCACTCCTCAGCACAAAGGGTCTGCAGAGACTCTGCAGGAGAAGTCTGCCTCCCTAAGCAATCGCCTGCTGGGCAGCCTAGCAGGTAAGTGTTGTGGTGGGTTGTCAATGTACAGAAGTAGGGAGTATTAATGCAACTTATTGGTTATGTAGTGGACATAATATTGTAATGTGGGGTTGATGAGGGCTAATTATAGATTGTTTTGGTTAAAATGCATTGTGGGGTCTCTAACAAATGTACTGGCTAATAATTTAATGGCAGGGTTAGTTGGGGGAAAGAGGCATAATTCTTTAATGTGGGTGTTTTGCTGATTGGGGGAGGGAGGCCTAGAGTATTCACCTGTTCTCAGCTTTCATGGAGGTAAATAGCCTTTTCTAAATAGGCAACTTTTGATTTTATTATGGCATTTTTTGTGTGGGATAGCAGATTCCCCAGCTTTGGCACCTCACCACTTAGTCATTATTAGTACCAAAAATATTTGTTGTGTTTATTGATTTTCTAAAAAGGGCCCTAACGTTCCAGGATCCAAGCAAGACACCAGCAGCAGGTAGTCACAGGTGAAAGAACAGGGAGAAGAGATTTATAATTTATTAGGTGGTCAATATTTGTTGGTAGTATGCACTGCGGTCTACGTGCATGCTGGAGCTTGTAGTTCTACAAGCACTAACAAGCAAGAATAGTTATGATCTGTCAGTGCATGCTGGCAATTGTAGTGCTACAAGTGCTTGCACTAGATTTTCATTTTTTTCCCCTGATATTCACGAGACAGTGGTACCAGGTGGACTCCTGTGCTCCTTAGCATGTGGCCGGACAGCTCTTGGTGCTGGGGCCCAATAATTTCTTGGGGTTCACCCCTAAAGGACTATGAGTGGTGCTGAGTAGCACTGGGCTTGTCTAAAGTGTAAGGGAGGGGTATTGTTTTGTTTTGTTTGATTGATTGATTTGATCTATTTCGCATGTGTGAGCCACATATTTTATTTTTTTTCCTAAAAAACATCTGTTAGCCATATGACTCAGTACATGGGGTGGTATGTATACCTCCCATGCATAAAAATTGTGATGGAAATTTTAAACTTTGTGCTTTAAAACCATTCTCTTTTGATGTGCTGTTTGCCCTTTAGCAAAACACTCGGTTTTCAAAAGCTGGTGTGAACGGAAAGGGTGCTGTAACCAATGAAAAATTTAATTGAAATAACACAAAAATACAATTCAAATATATTATAGCACTCTATTTATCATGAGCTTGTGCTAATAAACCACTAAGAATTATATTTGACCAGCAAACACTTTTTTTTTTTTTGGAATAAATGTGCCCACTTGGCAGCTTCAATTAAAGATTCAAGCCCATTTTCCACTCTGTGGACCTGCCCCAGGGATAGGAAAATTATCCAACATTTCCAGGGCCATCTGAAAATGCCCATGAGGGAAATATTAAAATGTCACTTTAAAGTCCAACTTACTACAACTTTAGGATCACCCCCATTATTGATATCAAGCTGTACTGCTAGGTTTAGTTTACATTTTTGTCTCAAATTAATCATGAGTGTGAGGGGATAATGGGCCTGTCTTTGTTTGATCGGACACATTTTTATTTCAATTCTCGAAGTGCTGCTAAAGATGTGGGTTTTTATATAAAGTGAACTTAGATGGTGGACAGGGTGCCCCAATGAAAGCATAGGACAAAGCCCAATCTCCATAATCTTTAAGATTCCCAGAAAAACAAGAAATATTTCCCTATTTAAATAATCCTGTCTGACACAATGGAATCTCATAGTTAGTCAGGCCCACACTCACCAAGTAACATCCCTAACATCCCACATCTCCCATCAGAAGTTGGAACCTTGATTCACTTCCCTGGATTTTCAAAACAAAAAATTTTTTTCAAAAAGGACAAAAAGATAAGGTTGAAGACCGCAATAAAGCAGATAAAAGATAGCTGCTATCCATCTCTTAATTGAAATATCAATAGAACTGGAATCTATTATAGCACTTGACTTATTGTGAGCTTGTGCTAATAAACCATTAAGGATGGGATTGGAACAGCATGGAATGCCTCTGTAAATGTAATCTTTCCACCCATTCGTTATTTTTTAAATAACCCTGCCCCAAACACAATGAAATCTCAAAGCTGGTCAACCCCACGCTCAACAAGGAACATCCCAAGAATTCCATATCTCCCATCAGAAGATGGAACCTTTATCCATTCCCATAGACTTTCAAAATTAAAAAAAACTACATGTTCATTGAACCAGATTGGGCACATTTGTGAGGGACCTGCGCTTTATTCTTGTAAATTACCATTATTGTGTTTGTATTTTCAGTGATCAATGTGAGGACAAAGAAATGAGGTTGAAGACGGCAATAAAAATGATCGTGAAATGTGACATTAAGAAGGAAAATCTCACAGACTCGGTGGTGCTACCACAAGCCGACTGTGTAATCAGTGCAGGGATGCTGGACGTCATCAGCAAAGACCAAGCTGATTACATCAGAAATCTGAGGAAAATTGCTATGTTGATAAAACCCGGAGGACACCTGATATTAGTTGGAGCTTTAAATGCAACTTATTTGACAGCTGGGCCGGACAGGTTCCATCTCTTAAAATATGATGAGAACGATATAAGAAAAGTTGTCACTGGAGAAGGGTTTATTATTGATCACTGTGACGTTGTCAAAAGAAAGGCAGTGAGTGATCTTAGTGACTATGAGGCAGTTATAGTCCTCACAGCTCACAGAGAGAAGTAGGTCTGGGAAGATAATTAAAGTGGGAAATATAACAGATCTTCATATGAATTTCCCAATGTCAAACCTCAATAAAGTAATTTCAGAAAACTTTATAACTGAATATTTGTGTTAACGTGTCCTTATTGATATTAACCCATCAGTCCATTTTTGCAATTTGGAAGATAATCGAGTCTCAGATTAAGGTGGTGATTTAGTTGCACATAAGTACAGTTGTGCGGCATAAATTTGCACTTGTGTTGTGAGCTGCAAGTATCTGATACTTGCAGGTTGTACAGGGAGATCAGGGCCATTCACAGGCAAGTGCAGTACAGCAAGTGCATGGTGTGGTAAGGTAAGCACGCCCTTACGTAAAGATCGGAGTCTACTCAGACAAAGGCTGTTATCAAGCTGATGATGATCATTGTTACATATTTGCTCTGAACACAACTCTACGCTAGATTTAAGGTTACATGTATCTCAAGATAAGTGTAACTCAAAATACAGTTGGGAAAACGTAAGTGTACAGATAAATACTTTAGACTGTAAGCTTCAATGGGGCATGGACAGATGTGAATGAGTTCTCTGTACAGCGCTGCGGAATTAGTGGCGCTATATAAATAGCTGGTGATGATGATGATGATGATGATAATATGCACATATGTAAACTGCCATTTTTTCTGTTCATCTCTAAATCACCACCTAATTTGTGATCTATGGGTGGGTCTGACAGCCCACCAAGGATCACTGTTGTCATTCACTCCGTGGACTCACTCTATCATATCCTTATCATTTTCCCATCCTCTTAATTGATTTACACAGATGGGGATAATGCCAAAGAGTATTTGCTAGAAAGTTGGGACTTTTTGTGGTTGGAATTTAAGAAAACTCTCGACAGTCCTGGTTGAATAATTGGGACAAATTACAACGCCAATCTTTCAAAACCACTCACTGATTTATCACATACATTTACAGCAAGACCACATCTCTTTCTGGTAGGCCAAACAACTTTGGTTTCTATAAATCTGCACTGTGCCATGAGAATTGGGAACGGAGGGTATGTTTTAGCATTAACAACTGTGGCTGTCAGCCATCATATTTATGACATTCAGTAATATAAGTCAAATTTTGAATGACAGTTAAAAAAAGTGTTCTTCAGTAAAGTATGTTATAAAGGGGAGCGGTCTGTCTCTGCCATGTTAGCCAGGCCAAGATTGTAAATAATTACATCGGTCGAAGTCTAACGTTCCAAGAGTAACAAAACAACACTCTGCTAACTTCATTCATTATCATTGTTTTAGTGTTTTATATATTAGTAAGATATAATTTACATGTCATGAACATTTAGCCAAGGACTGAATCAGGACTGAATGACTTGTATGTATCACTATTTTATACAGATGGGATACGATGTGGGTTATTTGACAGAACAGAAAAAAGAAGCCAATGAGGACAAAAAATGCCAATCCAGGCCTGGTGGATTCTCTGATCCAGCTCTTATTAAAGACCCTGATTCGGCTCAACCGGTGGCATGAGCTATATGTCCTCTAGTGTCTCCAAAACATCCTTGACAGCAAACTTACAGAATCTTGAAATAGACATAAGGACACTATAGTAAAGCTTGAGAATTGTGCCCACTGGCTTTTTTGTAATGGTGAAGTGTCTAAAAATCAGCTAGATGCCCCTCACCAGGTTCCTGTACTCACAAGGCTAAAATAAAAAAAATTAAAAACATTTAAAAATACACATGTAAAAAAGCAAGTGTTCATATACATTTTGTCGTCTGCATTATGGCATCATCTTTTTGTTCACCCTCTAAAGGAGACGCTACAGAAAACAGATGATTAGGCACAGAAATCACAGAAATGAATGAAAGACCATTACTGGCCTAATTAAGAGCATTTTGCAACTATAGAAATGATCACTGCTGCTGTTCACATAAAGAAATTGTCAACCCCAACATAAATCTATAAGATACTCATAAAATCTAAACAGTGCAGGAAAAGAGAAGAAGATCTAAATATACAGTATTCATTCATGGCACAAGTAACTACGCTTAACAGAACCAATTTTGTTAAAAAAAATATATATTTATTATCTCCAATACTTTTGCAAAATAAAATAAAAAATAAAAACAGATGGACACTAATAATAAATGTTAGTAGCTTGATATGATGTAATAAAATAAGGACAACGGACTGGTAATCACAGGGAACAATTAACGTATTCACAAATATTACTTAATCAAAGATTTGCAGCATCTGACCTTCTTAATACTGTCTACACATAGATTAACTCATCTCAGTCAATAGTATTTAGGAGCCAAAAATGTCTCCAACAGTTATATATCCCAATGAGTCCCGGGTGATTGTATGATTAAATGACCAGATTCATCAAGGTTTGGGAACAGGGGTATATTTATATTAATTATTCAGCTAAATGCAACTTTCATCAGGAACTCATCTCATCTCATTATCATCTGTTATTATTTTGTGTAAATACCCGCAACACTCTAGCTGTTCTTATACAGCTTCAACAGTTTAATTTAGAACATTAACAAGACCTACGAGCTAATACATAGAGTCAATTTTATTGGTGACTCAACTGTTACTGTAGATATGTTTACTTGTCCCATGTTTGTTGTGTAACTTAACTTTTAGTGTCTGCTTATGTTGTTCGATAAATATTAGATCTGCTTGTATTATCACAAGACTCTCCTATGGATCCCGACTCTCACAAGCACTATAATGTACATCATTTTTAAGGCCTTCTTGGGTGTGGTTTACCTGACAGGCCTTGTTAGATCTACTTCCCTATACACGGGGGGGAGTGCATGTGATTTTAAATGCATTTTAATTGTGTTTGAAGCATATAGGTCAGTGTAGGACCTGCATAAAATGAGGTGCCCTTTATGCTGGGGTGCAGGCTTAAATGTTTTGATCAACATATGAACCAATGCCTCATGTTTTAGTTTTTCTAGATGCACACAGACATGCAGTGGGACAAGTGCTAACCAAAAATTTATTTTTGTCTTGTATAAATATAAGGCATTTATATTACCATACAGCTGATACCATGTATAATATGGGAGCACAGACTCATTTCTTCTCTGATTTTATCCTGAATAAAAAATGGATTAAACTAATATCTAATATAACATTTTGGTAGAAACTTTGTAAGGTAATTGAACATATCAATTAAAATCTCATTAAATGACACATTATCCCTTTCCATTGCACTTCCTTTGAGTGTATATGCAATGCTGCAATCTTAATTAAAACAATATAAGAAGTCAGTGATCGTGAGAAAATTTTGAGAGATATCAAGAATTATCAATAAAATGTAGCTTTTCTCTTCAGGAACAGAGATAAGAGCCAATCCCTTAACTGTGTCGTTGTATCCAAAAGTTATATCAATTAGAATAAACATGCGCCTACTAGATTCACTATACAGCAGGACAGGATGATGTTTTCAGGAAAAGTTGACCAAAGGAGAGAATTAGGTGATCAAAGCACAAAAAGACCTTTAGGACAAGGATCCAATTGGAGTGCAACAAGGCACATTCCGAAACAAGAAGGAGAAATATCATTGGATTGTGAGTAACATCTTCCAAATTACGTGATGAATCTTTCTAACATCACATTGTCCCTGACAGAAATTGTATGTAAATGCAATGCATTTTCCCCTTGTAGATTTTGCAAATGAAATGTGAAAGGTATTAGAATTATGATGGACCTGGTTAGAGAGAAATGATGAGGTGAAGTTATGTTGACTCAATCAGACATTGAAAATATACTTCATGAAGTTTTAGAAGAAAATGTAGATCTTTAGTGCAATTTCAGGTCTTCCATCCAAAACCTAAGCTGATCTTTCCTTTTTAACAACCTTCTTGAAGCCCAGCCATTTAGACATTTGGTTTTGAGAGATATTGAGTCCTTTCATTTTTAGACTCAGCATAAAAATCACGCTCCACCACATAGGATCACCATCCAACTATCACTGTGTAACACTCCTTGAGGTAGGTGTTAGAATGTTGTGCGGCTTGTACCTGGTCTCTGGATGCTCTTCTTCAAATCATGACACGGCAGTGGGACAGAGAACCTTCAGGTCCCCAATAAAAGTAGGACACCAAACAAATTAAGAGGCGTCAGATTTACTCTGTGGGAACAATACAATATGCCACTTAAAAATTTATGGACAAAAGAATAATTAACAACATATTCAATATGAGTACAGATTTTTAGTTATAAAGCAATACTATTCACATATATTTTAATATAACTCAATGCCAGTTGAATATATGATGTGGTCTTCTTAAAAGGAATATATATTTATACAAGAAAAATGGAGCAGACCTATGCAATATAAAAGCAAACACACCACAACTGTGGTCTTCACAGTCACTTTCGCTGTGATATTCCGCTTCTAAATATGTGCGAAACAAATCTTTTGTAGCTGCTGAAATTGCTATATATTATAAGCTTTATCTATACCGATCAGTACTATAGCAGCTTGTGTTGCAAGGTCTCTTTAATAACTCTGTAGTAGTAAGTTTACAGGCATTTCGGAGGTGTTATTTTAGTCATTTAATATTTGCTTGCAATTAATTAAGCACATTTAATATAAGTTTGAACTCAATGGTCACTGTCTTTCAGTGTTTTGGCAACATGGTGGCAGTGTCAGCATATGTAATACCCTGCTGCTATGGTGGGCATCAGCGGACTCCTGGTAAGATTCCATTGTAGTCCGAAGTTCCTGGTCTACTGGCAGTGAAGTCCAACTCTTCTTGAAGGGATTTCTGATGAACACTGAAGAGGCCATTAAACTAAATATCCCAATAACTTTGGTAGATCAGTTCCATTCCCTTGCTCAGAGACCAGCTGAAATAATAAAGCACTCATCACATTTTTTTTGTACAAGGTCTGTCTGACCAACTCAAGGACAAATATAGAGTGAGAGATCTCCTTGTCCGTGCGTCAAGTTCGTAAATGTCAAATAGAGAATCTTCAAACATCTGTTTTCTCTTAGTTTTTTCCTTTTTTTAATTTTGTTTCTATTGGGGTTATTGTGCTGCTAAATTCATGTTGATTTATTTTGGAAAATGAATTATGTTTTCATTAAAGTGCATCTCAGAGAGACTTGAAAGAATGCAGACTTATCTGACACAAACATTCTGCACTAATTTGAATGCTGATGAAATACCTGGAGAGGAACCTTTATCCCTAGAGGCCTAAGGAATTTTTAAATTCTAATCCCATAAAAATTATATTATATTTAATTATAAATTGAATAATATTTTACATGGGTGCTGTATACCATTGCTGAATTAAATGAAAAATAGAAAAAATCTTTATTTAAGAAAGGTTCTATCTTTACTTCATTCCTTCAAAAGTCAGAGTTATTCAGAATATCTTTTGGAAACTACTTTTAAGGAAGATTAAAATCCCATTGCTACCTAGCTGTAAACGTATATATATACCTTATTGTGAAAATTCCTCTTTGTTCTAAAGGTTTTGTTGGCTGATTTCAAAACCTCTGATCGGCTCAATCCACATGAGTTCAAAGTTTATTTTCCCATCAACCTTTATTGTTTCCAGAAAGTCTTTTACAGTTCCATTCTTCCTTCATTCTAGAGTAGTTTCATTGTTTACTGTTGCAACAGTATCAAATTTCTACTATCCGCTTAAATATGAATTATGGAAGGGATAGTAGTCTAAATAAAAATGCTTTTATCTCTTGCTAGACTGTGACAATTCATTTACAAATTGATTAATTTCTTTATGAGTCTTTTACCTTATTAGTCATTTCCAGATTGCAAAAAATTGATTGGCATTTTGGACATATTCTGGCTTGGGGTCATTCTTGTATTACTTAATCTCAGTGATGTCTGTAAGACCCATACAGTTAGCCGCGTCTAAGTGTCACTCCTTTCTTCCGCTAAAGTACCTTACTCTTGCTGGTGTTTTCAGTGAAAAAGGGTCTGAAGCTTTGCCACATCATCTGCTATTAAGGGGGCAATGTGAGGACCTAGCGCATATATTCTGTCGAACCCTTCTAAAAAAAACATTATACAGCTGCTGAGTCCTCACAGGGGGGCTTGTCCTCAAATTTGAGCAAAAGTTGCATCATTTTTCTTAAAAACTCATTTATGTTGGTGCCTGAAATTTTCCAAAACTTACCCTGAAATGTTTTCCACTGTATACAGTATAATACAGAAGATACCAGGAAATGGGTCAATGCTAAAACAACATTTTTCCCCAAGGAGGTAAGTCACACACAAGACACGTGACGTGTAGTCTGTTGGTGTATCAACAACAGTCTGGCTTGAATTTATATACTTGAAAAATAAATGTGTATCAAACCCTGCAAATTTGGCGGGAATGCTCAATAATTAGGGTTGAAAGGGAGATTCAATTGCGAAAGCTTATTATAATCAGCAGGCCCAACTAACTGTAAGATTATAAGGCTGCTGCGTACCGAATATACACAATAATTCTATTGTTTAATGCACAGATGTAGAAATTAGATTTTATTTTGCAAGATCGGCTATTCCAGATTTAATGGATATAATGGACATTAGAGAATATTACAAGTTTGCACAGCCTTTGGCTTTTGATAACTGGATATTGGACATTGCTTTCAATAGGGGTAACACCAAAAATAAAAATGAAAAAGTTATTGCAATAGGGAGAAAATCAAATTTTGTGTCTCATCAACGTTAACAATAATCAGTTCAGATCTGATTACATAAAAGCTGGGGGGCTGCTAATATGGGGTCTGAGTCATTAAGGAGAGCAAAGCATAAAAAAGGAGTAACTTTGCACCTGGGCAAAACCATATTGCATTGGAGGGGGAGGTAAATTTAAAATGTGGGGACAGATTTATTGTTGGGGTAAGGTATGTCCTAGATCAACTTTAAATTTCAGTGGAAAAATAAAGCTATTAAGTATTTGTGTGCTAGATGAAATAAAAGGCAGTATTTAACTTATGTGGAAAACAATAAACTCATTTGCACCCCTTGCATTGTAACATGGTTTGTCCAGGAGAAAATGGACTCCTTTTTTTGCCTTCCTTTCCTTAATGACTCAGACCTATGGAGAACACCTCATTCACCTGTCTACTGAAGAGGAAGACTTGTCACAAAATGATGCACTTTTACCCCAAGTATAAAAGTCTACAAAGGTGTAGTTATCCTGTATTTACTATAAAGAGCTGATATTATTTGTGTATATATTTGTACTAGATACATTATAACGAAATATACTTATTAGAAAATAAAATGCTATTATTATATGGTAATTTATTGTACATTAGGAGATCATGTTATCATCACCTGCATTCCCATGACCGACTCAAATCGTCATGTGATGATAATGATTTTCCGGCTGCTGACTAAATTAAATAGCTGGATCCTGGTAAATATAAACAGTATTCCTGGAACAGTCAAGTACAACAGAGACAAAGACGAGAGAGTCAGCCGGTCTGTGATACAATATTACAAGATGGATTCTACGTGCAGTAAGTTCTATCATGAGGACGACTTTGATTCTAGAGGATTTATAGATACTTATTTATCAGATAAACCAGAAATGGTGTTTGGAGATGACACATTGAAATTTCCCTTGGAGAAACTTCATCACATCTTCAGTGCAGGTATGTGTACTATACTTTATCTTACTGCTAAGGTTAAATTATTGTTTTTATTAGGTGCCTTTTGCTAAAGCGGTTTTTATGCAGTGAGAAGGAACACTTGGAGAATAAGCAACCAATTGATAATGAAAGGAGCCACTTAGGGCCTCAGTACATTAAAATTGTAAGTTTAGTATAAGGGACCATTATTTATGTTTAGTTGTGAATAAAGTTTGTGTCAGTTCTCTTGTCTCTATAATATGTCACAGATTACATGGGGAGCTTATAAAATATCTACCTAGTAATCCTCTTGGGTACTGTATGTCTGCATACCACTTCTCTAGGTAGCTGCTATCTTTTAAAATCAATATTAGGCTCCGACCCTCCACATCCAGCTGTATCATTATCATTGCATTGGTTTTGTCACATTTAGTATTGCATAGTATTGCAGGCTTATCGATATGTGTAATATTTATAGCTATGGTATTATTTTTTCATATGCACCATTGTAATCAGTGATGATATTTCATTTGACAGTTCTATGAGAATTCATAGTGTTCATACAACCATCATACCTACTGCTGGGGACTGTAAATCAATCTTTGAATGTTTTGGTGGAAGTGGTGGTCCCAGATACCCCATTTAAGGTTTTATGTGGTATAAATCCGGTTGTATGTATAAGAGTTTACATTTCTCATACAGTGAAGCCTTGTGATGCTGTTGTGTATCCATAACATCACATTACAGACTGATGTGTAGAACAGATGTTACATAACATATTGCACTTTCTAATTACTGGAATCTTACCCTGCAGGTCATATTAAGGGGGAAACTGTGATTGACATCAGTATCGGTCCTATAGTTCACCATCTCTATTCAGCCTGTGAATTTTTCGAACACATCTATGTACTGAGAATTACTGAGAAATGTGTCATGGAAGTGAACAGATGGCTGAACACATGTACAGGAGCGTTTCAGTGGAATCACACATCAACATATGTTACAGCATTAGAAGGAAACAGGTATATAAGCTAAAATGCAGTTTTTATAATGGCAAAATTGTCAATACATAAAATACTTGAAATACATTTAAAGGTGATGGGGTTTTTTTTTTTAAAGAAAAAGTGTCTTTTACAAATAAAATAATCATTTTTTACAAATAAATGAATTTTCCTGCAAAAAATATTTATTACAGTAAATAATCTAATATATAAATGCTTAGTGGCGTCTGTGTGTGTCTGGAAAAAAAAAACAAGTTGCAGCGCCACCTGCTGGGCAGAGTTATAGAGAATAGTCAAGTCAGTTAACTTCCATCATCCCCCCTTCCCCCCGTGGGAGGGGTAGTAAAGGCTAAATTTACGAGTTGAGGGGTCAAACTCATTTTCGTGAGGTAATTTTACCTCATGAACACACATTAAAAAGGCCGCTTGCATCGGGAAGTAACGCTCTTCCCCTGAGGAGGCCTGGGCTAGGCCCAAATGCATGACAAGAACATTTTTAAGACCTTAAGTAGCTTGATTTGACTAGAATGCATGAGTATCATGCACGGGTTAACTTGTAATATATAAATGCTTAGTGGCGTCTGTCTGTGTGTGCGTGAAAAAAAAAAAACAAGTTGCAGCGCCACCTGCTGGGCAGAGTTATACACTGACCTACTAAATTCTTAGTGTGTGTGGGAAAAAAAATTCAAAAAGGGCTGAAATTTGGTAGGGCTCAAACTCATTTTCGTGAGGTAATTTTACCTCATGAACACACATGTGTAGAGGCGTGCGTTAGTGTGTGTGTGTGTGTGTGTGTGTGTGTGTGTGTGTGGAAAAAACTATTTTCTCAGAAAGGGCTCATCCAATTGACCTGAAATTTGGTATACTGACATTATTTGACAAAAAAATTAGAATAGTCAAGTCAGTTAACTTCCATCATCCCCCCTTCCCCCCGTGGGAGGGGTAGTAAAGGCTAAATTTACGAGTTGAGGGGTCAAACTCATTTTCGTGAGGTAATTTTACCTCATGAACACACATTAAAAAGGCCGCTTGCGTCGGGAAGTAACGCTCTTCCCCTGAGGAGGCCTGGGCTAGGCCCAAATGCATGACAAGAACCTTTTTAAGACCTTAAGTAGCTTGATTTGACTAGAATGCATGAGTATAATGCACGGGTTAACTTGTAATATATAAATACTTAGTGGCGTCTGTCTGTGTGTGCGTGGAAAAAAAAAAACAAGTTGCAGCGCCACCTGCTGGGCAGAGTTATACACTGACCTACTAAATTCTTAGTGTGTGTGGGAAAAAAAATTCAAAAAGGGCTGAAATTTGGTAGGGCTCAAACTCATTTTCGTGAGGTAATTTTACCTCATGAACACACATGTGTAGAGGCGTGCGTTAGTGTGTGTGTGTGTGTGTGTGTGTGGAAAAAACTATTTTCTCAGAAAGGGCTCATCCAATTGACCTGAAATTTGGTATACTGACATTATTTGACAAAAAAATTAGAATAGTCAAGTCAGTTAACTTCCATCATCCCCCCTTCCCCCCGTGGGAGGGGTAGTAAAGGCTAAATTTACGAGTTGAGGGGTCAAACTCATTTTCGTGAGGTAATTTTACCTCATGAACACACATTAAAAAGGCCGCTTGTGTCGGGAAGTAACGCTCTTCCCCTGAGGAGGCCTGGGCTAGGTCCAAATGCACGACAAGAACCTTTTTAAGACCTTAAGTAGCTTGATTTGACTAGAATGCATGAGTATCATGCACGGGTTAACTTGTTCTTTATATGAGGGTTAGGAACCTGTCAACTTCCTCCCCCCCAAACCTAGATAGCTTCGCCCTATACTAGATATTCCATGATATTGTTTGGGCAGAGATACTGTTTCAGCATTAGGCTTTTGATTATAGTGAGATCTCAGCTAGAGGCAATCCTCACAAATCCAATTATAGTCTAAGTGATTGGAGAAATAGGAAATGTATCTAAATATCAGACATTTGCCACCAACAAATTAAATTTAAAATAGATGCTGATTAACCAAAAATTCATGTAGTAATTTACACCCCCATTTACAAAGCTTGTGTGACAAGCAAATAATGTGTTTTGGAACACCACTTCTCTACATATATTTTCTGTATCTCCCAACTTCAACAATCTCTGTATAGATTACAGTCAATATGTAAATAATTATAAAAAAAACATTTCCCATACACAGAGCACTGTGTTACTTTTGTACAAAATAAAGAAATAATACAAATCCCCAAAATGCTCATCCAGCCCCTGTCCTAGGCAGCCTTGGCTTGACTCCACTATAACAAGGTGACCATAGGCATGGTGACCACTGTGTGCCTTGTCCAGAGGCTAACAGCCCTATGCTTAAAATCAATGGGGTTCTCTCCTGCACAGCGAAGTTTCAAATAGCTCGATACTGGAATAAAATCAGACACCCCTCACGTCGGGAGGTAATTAACCGCATCTCATTCACTCTGGTCTCTGACTCTAGGGCAAATTAATTAAGCTGAAAGAGACAGTGCACAGATGGTCAGGGCAGAGGGTTGATTTACTCCACGTCCTTCATGATTAGGATGGCCCACCAATCCCTCTGCTCCTCCTTTTTCACTCCCCCCCCTCAAGCTTGTCACCTTTCCTCCCCTTCTGCCCCCCTCCCCCTTGGGACTAGTCCTCCGTCCACTCCTCAGCACAAACGGTCTGATGCCGTTTCAACCTGTGTGCAGAGGAGTCTACCTCCCAGAGCAGTCACCTTTGAGAATCCTAGCAGGTAAGTGAGGTGGTGGGTTGTGAATGTACAGAAGTAGGGAGTATTAAAGCAACTTAATGGTTATGTAGTGGACACAATATGTGGGGTTGATGAAGGCTAATAATAATTTGTTTTAGTTAAAATGCATTGTGGGGTCTCTAACAAATGTGCTGGCTCATAATTTAATGACAGGGTTTGTTGGGGGAAAAGGCATAAATTATTTAATGTGGGTGTTATTTATTTAATATCACTGCTGATTGGGAGAGGGAGGCCTAGAGTATTTACCTGTTCTCAGCTTTCATGAAGGTAAATAGCCTTTTCTGAACAGGGCCTTAACATTCCAGGATCCAGGCAAGACACCAGCAGCACATAGTCAAAGCTGAAAGAACAGGTAGAAAAGATTTATAATTTATTAGGTGGTCAATATTTGTAGGTAGTTTGTACTGCGGTCTACGTGCATGCTGGAGCTTATAGTTCTACAAACACTAACTTGCAAGAATAGTCAGGAGATGTCAGTGCATGCTGGCAATTGTAGTGCTACAAGGGTTTGCACTAGATTTTCATTTTTTCCCCTAATATCCACGAGCCAGTGTTATCAGGAGGACTCCTGTGCTCCTTAGCATGTGGCCGGACAGCTCTTGGTGCTGGGGCCCAATGATTTCTTAGAGTTTACCCCTAAAAGGATTATGAGTGATGCTGAGTAGCACTGGGCTTGTCTAAAATGTAAGGGAGGGGTATTGTTTTGTTTTGTTTGATTGATTGATTTGATCTATTTCACATGTGTGAGCCACATATTTTTTTTTTTACTAAAAAACATTTGTCAGCCATATGACTCAGTACATGGGGTGGTATGTATACCTCCCATGTATAAAAATTGTGATGGAAATTTTTAACTTTGTGCTTTAAAACCATTCTCTTTTGATGTGCGGTTTACCCTTTAGTAAAATGCTCGGTTTTCAAAAGCTGGTGTGAAGGGAAGGTGCTGTAACCAATGACAAATTTAATTGAAATAACAAAAAAATACAATTGAAATATCTTATAACACTCTATTTATCATGAGCTTGTGCTAATAAACGACTAAGGATTATATTTGACCAGCAAAAAATACAGACCTTCACTTCTTTTTTTTTAATTGCACAAATGTGTCCACTTGGCAGCTTCAATTAAAGACTCAAGCTCATATTCCACTCCTTGGATCTGCCCCAGGAATAGGAAAATACTCCAATATTTCCGGGGCTGTTGGTCCATCTGAAAATGCCCATGAGGAAAATATTAAAATGTCACTTTAAAGTCCAACTTACTACAACTTTAGGATCACCCCCATTATTGATATTAAGTTGTACTGCTAGGTTTAGTTTAAATTTTTGTCTCAAATTAATCATGAGAATGAGGGGATAATGGGCCTGTCTTTGTTTGATCGGACAAGTTTTTACTTCATTGGTTGAAGTGCTCCTAAAGATGTGGGTTTCTATATAGAGTGAACTTAGATGATGGACAGGGTACCACAATGAAAGCATTGGACAACGTCCAAACTATACAATCTTTGAGAAAAAACAAGATTTCTAGGAAAACAAGGAATGTATCCCTAAATGTGACATCTCCATCCATTCATTCTTATTTAAATAATCCTTTCTGACACAATGGAATCTCATAGCTAGTCAACCCCACACTCAGCAATGAACATCCTAAACATTCCACATCTCCCATCAGAAGTTGGAACCTTTAATCCCTTCCATAGGCTTTCAAAACTAAAAAAAACAATGTTCAACAAGACTGTTGAACATTGTGAAGAAGAAACCACACTTTGTGAAGAAACCACACTTCCACAGTTTCATAAATGACCCTTATTTTATTTATATTTTTCAGTGGCCAATGTGAGGACAAAGAGATGCGGTTGAAGATGGCAATAAAGCAGATTGTGAAATGTAACATTGAGAAGAAAAATCTCACGTACTCGGTGGTGCTACCACAAGCCGACTGTGTAATCAGTGCAGGGATACTGGACGTCATCAGCAAAGACCAAGATGATTACATCAGATATCTGAGGGATATTGCTAAGTTGATAAAACCAGGAGGACACCTGATATTACTTGGACTTTTAAATGCCGCTTATTTCACAGCTGGGCAGGACAGGTTCCATGTCTTAAAATGTAATGAGAATGATTTAAGAAAAGTTGTCACTGAAGAAGGGTTTATTATTGATCACTGTGACGTTGTCAAAAGAAAGGCAGTGAGTGATCTTACTGACTATGAGGCGGTTATAGTCCTATCTGCTCACAGGGAGAAGTAGGTCTGGGAAGATAATGTAAGTGGGACATATAACAGATCTTCATATGAATTTCCCAATGTCAAACCTCAATAAAGTAATTTCAGAACACTGTATAATTGAATATTTGTGTTAACGTGTCCTTATTCATATTAACTCTATTAACCCATCAGTCCATTTTTGCAATTTGAAAGATAATAATTAAGGTGGTGATTTAGTTGCACATAAGTACAGTTGTGCGGCATAATTTTGCACTTGTTTTTTGAGCTGCAAGTATCTGATACTTGCAGGTTGTACAGGGGGATCAGGGCCATTCACAGGCAAGTGCAGTACAGTAAGTGCATGGTGTGGTAAGGTAAGCACGTCCTTACGTAAAGATCGGAGTCTACTCAGACAAAGGCTGTTATCAAGCTGATGATGATGATGATTGTTACATATTTGCTCTGAACACAACTCTAAGTGCAGAGGATTGTAAGGCATCAACATCTCCCCCTTGTTGAAGCAGTCATGATGAGAGTAGGGTGTGGTATGTGATGCCCGTAGGACGAAAGCCCCCAGCTTGTATAAGATTTTTCTATTCTTCTCTTTAAATAATAATTCAGATGAGCAGTTTTCCAAAATATAATATTTCTATTTTTTATTAAAAGATATTGTGCATGGATACAGCCATTACTGGATGAAGCAAACATACGCACAGGGTCTGTCAGGCGCCGTCTCTGCACTGACACTTGGTGCAGGAGATGGACGCCTGCACCTTCTCAGCAACCACGTCCTGTTGCCTAGCAGCGGGACGCTATCTCTGCTCACCAGTCGGCAGCCAGCAGGTCTGACCGCCAAAATCTCCCTAACCCTATCAGGATGCACCTTAGGGTATATAAAGCAGCCTCTGACACATGTCTAGTGCCAGAGTATTGGTTCACTCCTGCTCCAGCGTTTCCTGAACTTCTGATCCAGTGTTTTATTCAGTTCCAACTCGGCTTCCTGTGACTATTCTCCTGTGTTTCGTTGTGGTACCTCGCTGCCCGGCTGGTTTGACTATTTGGCTTGTCCTGACTTCTCTCTGGATCCTCCCTGTGTACTGCACCGCTCGGTTGGCTCTGATCTGGATTGCCTGACTACGCCTGTCGTTAGACTCATAGCCTCCCTGTTCAGTTGCGCCATCTCTGCAATTCCGTGACAGGGTAATCAAATGCCAATTGACAATCTATATTTGATTAAGTCATTCTTTTATTGGAAAATCTTACTTATCATTGACCTGGGTCATGAGGTTTGGTTTGGCAAGTACAAGTAATGTTTTTGGCAAAGCTAACATTTCATCATTAAAGTGACATGTTCTTGGAGGGGTCTTTTGGAAGGGTCTTTTTGACCTTATTCTGAGCAAACATGTGCTTGGCTTTGTCCTTGTGAAGTAAGGGAGATTCACAAGAAGTGTGTCTCTCGTCGTCTTTCGTGTAATATGTAAAATAAAAGTCAGCACTTTTCCTCTTAAAAGCACAGGCACATAAACTTAGATTAGTTCTGTATTAGTAATATATAAGTTTATATATATATATATTGTTAATTGTTACTTTGACAATGTATTTTATGAATTATATATTTATCGCATGACAACAATGAATTCACTCTAGATTAAATGATGACAAAACAATCACCTATGTTAATGTGATGATATTGATATTTGTGCTGAGGATTTAGCAATGTGTTTCTTAGTAAGTTAAAGAGAACTAACGGATTAGTTAAGGAAATTGAACTTTGATACAAGATAGATTAAAGCTCCCATAAACTTTGCCATGTACATGGATCTGATTCAAGAACTTTTTTTTAAAACACATTTATCTAGTAAACCGGAAGTTGCACACCTGAATGCATATATGAAAATGACAGATATTGATTGTAGTAATATGTGTTTCAATCAGATAAGTTGCATAGAGATCAGTTACAATAGTCTAGCTATGTATAATAGTTATAAGATTCCTCTATGTAGCTTCCCAACTTGTCCATAGATTTTGGTTCTTGCTCGGGGATTTTCCAAAACTTGCATGAATCATCATTTAGAAAAAAACACTTAATGGCAGCCGGGCCATGCTGGGATCTATAGTGAACCAGGGAAAAAATGTTTTTCTAAATTTAAACCTTTATTATTACCAAAACACCTACCACCCAGGGGTATGGGAAGAGCCCTAGTGCCTTCAGCAGAGGGCTGGGTACACCTAGGGGGTGGGGTCTGCATTCTTTGTTTTTTATGGACCCGACCTCCGTAGGGAATCCAGCTCGTGCTGACCAGCGAGGGCTGGTTTGACATAATGGCTGAGATACCCCACTCTGCGGGTTTTCCTGCAATCACCTTCCAGTCCCTGCTGGCAAAGCCTAGTGTTGGTAATAGCAAAATTGGGGGACCCCACGCCATTTCTTCACCCAATTTTACTAGTACCAGCCTAGGCTCGCAGCACTAAGGTTGAGTAAGCTGTTTCGGGTTAATGCAAATTTTTTAATATATTTTTAATTAATTTTTTATTTTTTTACTGTATTTTCCGCAGAATTGCCGGCGGTGATATTGCCAGTTTATGTCGACGTTGCAACTGTCGACCTAACAACCTGTCGACATTCACAGTGTCGACATTTTAACCCTGTTGACCTAGTGAACATGTTGGCATTCTGACTATTGACCTTAGGATGTCTACATTGTGAATGTCGCCATGTTCGTTGTCAACATTCCGACTGCATCCCCATTATGCATAACAATGCTAACTAGATTCTGCTGTCACTGTAGTAGAATCATTAGGGTAATGAAGATAAGTTGTAAAATGTTGTCATTTTCTCCATTTACCCTTGTTAAATAATCTTCAATTTGTATTCAGTTTTATTTTTGAGTATTAGAGGGACATATTCTACTTTATACTCTCCTACAGTATATACAAATAAACAACACAAATTATAATTAAACTATTTATTGAGTACAAATATATAATATACCATTAAAAAGTCAAGGATTGTTTACAAAGATGAGAAAGAAAATACAGAATGACACTGATTTATATAACAGTCCGTGATCACCAGAAACTAGACTGTGTCCCTCTAATGCTCCAAACCAAAATCAATTACCGTATGAAGATTTTGTTATTATGGCAAAAGGTTTAAAATAACAATATTCTGTGAGCTGTCCAGAGGGTGGGGACTGGAGGAGGCTGAGAGGAAAAAAAATCACTCACAGAACGAGAAAAAACAATTAATATCACCTGTTATAGTTATTAATGACAAAACATTAAAAAAAAAAAAATCTTTCCATAAAATAGATTTATTAGGATGTTATTAATGACTACTTTACATAAAAATTACAGTTACTCCTGATTGCAAACACATGTTGTAGCATTCATACAGAGCTGTCATCACTCGTAATCAGCACTTACCTCAGACCTGTAGCTGGTGCAAGTCATATGACAGAAAAAAAATGTACATTTGCAATGCCCAAAGCTTGAATCAGACGCTGCTGATTGCACTCGAGCTTGGCACGCCCTTATTGTACATTCACTACGGGCATATCAGTCCCTGATCCACCCCTGCACAAAATACGGCACAGATCAGCACTTGAATGTCTATATTATAGAGTCATATCTGAGATTCATCACACACTAAGGTATTTTCAGGTTTGTATCTAACTTAGTTATAATTTTATTGTACCTAACTTATATATTTGTTTCTCTCTATAACTGCTCCAAATGTGAGAAGGCCCCAAAGGTCTCACTTTAACCACTGCTACAAACTGCCCCCAGCCGCGATTTGTCTGTTGGAGAGGTGAACCAAAATCATCATCTTCATCACTCCACATATCACTGGTCACCTTCCCCATCCTATAGTCCATGACATGTACAAACCCCACCACAGAGCAGAATGATTTGACACTAATGTTTCAAAGCTCGAAAGGTTCCTATGTAGATATGTAACATATTCAGATACCAAAGGCTTTTGCAGTCAGAGAAATAGAGGACTCCAGCTGTGTCTGGACTCTCTCCACCGATGGTCAAACAGAGGTTTATTGAGTTTTCTGGGACTTACAGTTCAGAAACATGGCCCATTCCTGATACAAAGTTACTGACTGAGGAAAGAGAGAAAAGTCTCACAATTCCCCTAGTGAAAGAAATGGCTCAGCGGGTTAGTAGACAGGTTCTTTACTTGTAGTGATAGACGAGTCTCTGGTTTGAATCCCTCCTCTGGTTTCGTTTTAGTAAATTGAATGTTGCAGAAGGATGATTGAAGATATTGAGAAAAGTACAAGTTAGCTCAGACAACTAATAGTTAGCTGCCCGTGGACAGTCGAGTGTCTTGCGTTTAAGCACATTTCATGTTGTCAAAGTCTTGATGAATTAGATGAGAAAATTGTCTCCATATCTTCCACAACTGTTCTACCTTGGTGGTCCAATAGATAGGTGATCAGTTTACAGTTTATATAGATTCCCTTGTTCAAATCCAGAACCAGGTAACATTTATATCTCCTTTACTTTTGACCCCGGCCCCTTGATGACATTGCTAATGCCTCACTGCAGCTCACATCATGTACTGGCTGGTTGGCTCAGTTGACTAATAGCCAGATTGCTGACTGTGATGGTGAAGGTCCCAGTTCAAATCCCCAGGCAGGCTTGACTGTTTTTCAGTTGTCATCCAGCTCAGTGGGCTGAAAATTGGGTTCTCTTCTGGTAGTGATGATGTGTTAATTTGATTGTCTAGTATTGTTTAATAAACTTGGCTGTTGTGTGTCTAAAAGTACAACAGACAAACTATAAAAATGCTAGCTTTTTTTCTCTTCATTATTAACTTGCTACTACACTGCTATCTCTCAACATTGTTAGGAACTCTACTGTCAGTTAAACACTTTACTGATTGCCCACTAATTAATGCCCTCAGTGTAAATAAAGACAGAGCATCCTTCAGGTAAGTAGGAAGACTCTTCTCCATGTGGACCAGCCAGGTGCAAAAACCAATGTACAAAGAGAATTTGAACCAGGATCTCAGACATCCAATGTCAGCAAAGCACCTGACTACTAGTCATCTGAGCCAACATAGGCTGTAAGCAACTAGGGTGAGACTTTTCTTGATGTCTTCAACAAGCCAGGTGTAAAATCCAAGGAATAAAAGCTACAACTGTTTGGGGATTTTAACTAAGACCTCAATCATCTCTACAAGTAGAGAACCATGATACTAGTCCTCTGAGCCAGCTTAAGCTTTTCAGCAACCAATAAAACCTACCATTACGTCTTTGGCATATGGGAGCAAACCCACACAAGTTCCATAGTTGGCAATTGAATTAATGATCCCAGTGCTGTGAGGCTGAAGTGCTAAACACCAAGCCACCATGCTGGCTCTGTGCAGACTCCTTCTCCTCTGTGAGCCACCATGCTGGCTCTGTGCAGACTCCTTCTCCTCTGTGAGCACACCATCTGGCTCCATAGAACCATGCACTTTGGCAGAAACCTAGACGCACTGGTACAAATGCAGACAAATGACTGGTCAAATCTGATTCAAAGCTGCAACGGCAGTAAGGACAGATTAACAATGGGCCTGATGGGACTGCGGCCCCCGGGCCTCTCCACAGTAATAGACCCAGGCCAGCCAGGAGGGATTATTTTTTTTTTTTCAGTGAGGGCACCTGGTGCTGGGAGGGGCCATTCCTGATACAAAGTTACTGATTGAAGACATTGAGAAAAGTCTCACCTCTCACTTAAAGAATGAAATGGCTCAGTGGGTTAGTAGCCAAGTTCATTACTTGCATTGATAGCGAAGACTCTGGTTTGAATCCCCTGTCTGGTCTCATTTTAGTAAATTGAATGTTGCAGCAGCCTAATTGAAAACTCTGAGCAAAGTATAAGTTAGCTCAGCTGACTAATAGTGAGGTGCCCGTGGACAGTCATAGTAGACACCTGCTTGGAATTCCGATTGGCTTCCTTTTTAGCACATTTCTTGTTGCAACAGGCTTGATGAAGTTCATGAGAAAAGTCTCTCCATATCACCTTATAAATGTTCTAGCTTGGTGGTGCAGCAGATAGGTGATCTGTTTATGGGTTATGTGGGTCCCCTAGTTTGAATCCCCAACCAGGTAACATTTACAGCTCTTTTGATTTTGCTCCAGGCCCTTTGATGGTATTGATAAAGTCTTACTGCTGCTTACACCATGTACTGGCTGGTTGGCTCAGTTGACTAATAGCCAGATTGCTGACTGTGATGGTGAAGGTCCCAGTTCAAATCCCCGGCACAGGCTTGACTGTCTTTCCCCCCTTGTCATCCTGCTCACTGGGCTGATTGTTGGGTTCCCTTCTGAAAGTAATGATGTGTTAATTTGATTGTCTAGCATTGTTTAATAAACTTGGCTGTTGTGGTACAACAGCCAAACTATAAAAATACTAACTTTTTTTTACATACTTAACTTGCTACTATACTACTCTTTCCTCAACATTGTTACTACTCTTTTCTCAACATTGTTACATTCCTAACATTGTTAGGAACTCTACTGTCAGTTGAACACTTTACTGATTGCCCACTAACTTATGCCCTCAGTGTGACTAAAGACAGAGCATCCTTCAGGAAAGTAGGAAGACTCTTCTCCATGTGACCAGCCAGGTGCACCAAACAATGTACAAAGGGGGATTTGAACCAGGACCTCAGCCACATAATGTCAGCTACGCAGCTGACTACTAGTCATTTGAGCCAACACATGACTTAAGTAACTGCAGAAACTTTTCTCAATGTCTTCAACAAGACAGGTGTAAAAGCCAAGGTACAAAAGATACAGCTGTTTGTGGATTTGAACTAAGACCTCAATCATCTCTACAAGAAGAGAACCAGGATACTAACCCTCTGAGCCAGTTTAAGATTATATAAGTAGCTTTCCTCAATGTCATAATTCATCTTGGTGCACTAAGCAAGGTAGTTAAAAAGAAACCTGTCTGGGGATTCAAACCTAAGACTCTACCATTAGCTGGGAACAGAATCTGGTCACAAGTCTATGGAGCCATCTTGTTTGCTAGGGAAATTGGGAGATTATTCTCAATGTAATCAACCATCCTGGAGCATCATCTTACTCTCCCTAGATTACCCTATTACCAGGGTAATAACAGAATGCTGTCTGGAGAAACATAAAGCAGGACCTCAACATCTCACAAATCACTTAAAGAAAGAAATGGCTCAGTGGGTTAGTTGCCAGGTTCTTTATTTACAGAGATGGAGGAGTCTCTGGTTTGAATCCCCTGTCCGTCTTCATCTTTGTAAATTGAATTTTTCAACAGGCTGAATGGCGACATTGAGCAAAGTTTAAGTTAGCTAAGCTGCCTAATAGTGATGTGCCCGTGGACAGTCATAGTAGAGACTCTGCTTGGAATACCGAGTGGCTTCCTTTTTAGCACATTTCATGTTGCAACAAGTTGATGAAGTTCATGAGAAAAGTCTCTCCATATCACTCAATAAGTGTTCTAGCTTGGTGGCTCAGCAGATAGGTGATCTGTTTACAGTTTATATGGGTTTCCTAGTTTGCATCCCCAACCAGGTAACATTTATATCTCCTTTGATTTTGCTCCAGGCCCCTTGATGATATTGATAAAGTCTTACTGCTGCTTACACCATGTACTGGCTGGTTGGCTCAGTTGACTAATAGCCAGATTGCTGACTGTGATGGTGAAGGTCCCAGTTCAAATCCCTGGCACAGGCTTGACTGTCTTTCCCCCCTTGTCATCCTGCTCACTGGGCTGATTGTTGGGTTCCCTTCTGAAAGTAATGATGTATTAATTTGATTGTCTAGCATTGTTTAATAAACCTGGCTGTTGTATTACAGCAGCCAAACTATAAAAACACTAACTTTTTTTTACATACTTAACTTGCTACTATACTACTCTTTCCTCAACATTGTTACTACTCTTTTCTCAACATTGTTACATTCCTAACATTGATTACATTCCTAACATTGTTAGGAACTCTACTGTCAGTTGAACACTTTACTGATTGCCCACTAACTTATGCCCTCAGTGTGACTAAAGACAGAGCATCCTTCAGGTAAGTAGGAAGACTCTTCTCCATGTGACCAGTCAGGTGCATCAAACAATGTACAAAGGGGGATTTGAACCAGGACCTCAGCCACCTAATGTCAGCTACGCAGCTGACTACTAGTCATTTGAGCCAACATAGGCTGCAAGCAACTGTGGTGAGACTTTTCTTGATGTCTTCAACAAGCCAGGTGTAAAATCCAAAGTATAAAAGCATCAACTGTTTGGGGATGAGAACTAACACCTCAACCATCTCTACAAGCAGAGAACAAGGATACTAGTCCTCTGAGCCATTTAAGCTTATATAAGTGACTTTCTTTAGTGTCATAATTCATCCTGGTGCATCAGGCAAGGCAGTTAAAAATACACCTGTCTTGGGATTCAAACCTGAGTCTCTACCATTAGCTGTGAACAGAGAAGCTGGTTACAAGCCTACAGAGCCATCTTGCTTGCTAAGTAAGTGGAGAGATTATGCTCAATGTCATCAACCAGCCTGGAGCAACATCCAAGGTACTAACAGAATGCTGTCTGAGGGAACATAAACCAGGACTTCAACATCTCTGTTAGTAGAGCACATGGGTACTAGTCCAGTGACCCAGCACAGTATCTTTGGGAGGTAAGACTTTACTAAATGCCACCAAGCATGTGCAATATCCTAAGTACTAAAATGATACCTGTCAGCAGATTTAAACCTTGGACTCTACCACCACTGGCAGTGGCTTGGTGGGACAGCTCATGTAATTTTCTCAGAGTCACCAACCATCCTGGTGCAATATTCATGGTAGTAAGAGAGAACACACCTAGGGATTCAAGTAACAAGCTCCAACATCACAGCCAAATGAGTACCTGGCTTCTAGAGATCCACATCATAGCCAGGTAAGTACTGGGCTTCTAGGCAACTAAACCAGCTTATGCTGTCAGTGTTTCTGGATATTTTTCTCAATGTTATATCAACCAGCCTGGTGCAAAATTTAAATGCCTAAAAATGAAACCTGCCTTAGGACTCAAACCAGGAACGCTTCAATCGCTGTCAGTAGAGCACCAAGCCAGCTTGCTTGTTATGTTAGTACAGAGACTTTTCTCAATGCCATCAATGAGCCTAGCTTTTCAATGTCATCAGAGATTAGCGCAACATCCAAGATACTAAAAGGAAGTTTACCTGCAAAATCAAACCAGAGACTCTACTACTGCCTGTGAATTCAAACCTGGACATAGTTATCTTACTCCTTTCTGCTACTCAGCTGGTAGCTCTCTAATCCCCAGCAGAGGTATGGCTGTCTCAGCAAAAGTTCACTGAGTTGAATAAGGAGAACAAGGGTGCCCCAATTAAATGGGACCAGCCGCTACAACGAGAGACAAATTGAACACCTTGAACTCTTTGTCATGTTCCTCAAACAATTAATGAACGATTTTTGCAGTGTGGCAGGGCGCATTATCCTGCTGAAAGAGGCCGCTGCCATCAGGGATTACCGTTATCATGAAGGGACGTACATGGTCTGCAGCAATGTTTAAGTAGGTGGTACGTGTCAAAGTAGCATCCATATCAATGTCAGGACCCAAGGTTTCCCAGCAGACATAAACACATCTGAAGGTCTGTGCTGCACAGAATAAGAAAAATGTAAGTGTCTCTGCTCCTAATAGGAACAATAGACAATAATACTCAGTCTATAGATCACAAGGTATATACCTACTATAAGATATCAGTCACATGTATGAGAAAATGAAACTCTCAATTTATATAACAGCTGAAACAGCTCATATATAAAATGTGAATTATAAACATTGAGTTATTATGTAGGCATAAGACCAATGTGTCCTTAATTTTGGGAGAACCATCTTTCCAATTCTCCTCTTTATTTTCAAGAGCAGCAAATTGGCATATGGACAATTGTATTATTTTTCTTTATACTGAATTTCATTATGTGAATTGCAGTAATTGTTTTACGTCTGTTTATGCAGCGTGCTATGTAAATTAAATTTTCGCCACTAGGGGGCACTGTGCTACAATATACAAGTCCTCTAGTGCAAGGTTTTACAAAATACAGTTTTACGAAAGGAAAATGCATTTTTACTATAAGTTTATCCTCTACCTTCCCTATAAAGTTGTCTTATACCAATGTCATCAGGATTTTTTTATTTCAAATACCTTAAATATCCTTATATATTGTTATATGTGTCACTAATCCACAGATCATTAACTTTAATCACCTTTAAGTACACATTTAGTAACAAAGTATGTTACATTATACACAACATTGCTAACTAGATTCTGCTGTCAGTGTAGGAGACACATTAAGATAATTAGTGTTAACTAGTAAAATATTCTTTTTTAGCCATTTTCCAAAAAAAAAAACCTTCACCCAGTAATTAATTTTGGTTTGGAACATTAGAGAGACACAATCTAGTTTCTGGTTATCACAGATAATAAACAGGTTATAAATGACGACAGCTAATTACAGTTAAACTGTTTATTAAGAAAAAAATATAATTTTCCATTAAAAAGTCAAAAGATATTTAAAAACATAAACATAGAAATATAATGACACTGATTTATAGAAGAGTCCCATAATGTTATCAGGAAGAGATGGGACCATTCTCTGTGTTCTCCGCTCCCTGAATGTTCTGGGTCTCTGGGGGGATTCCTTGTCCTTCTCCTGGGGTCACAGTGATGGGAATGGGTCTCTGTGTTGCAGCTGGCAGTGCCAGGCGAGGAGCCTGGAAGTGGAGCTGCCCATCCTGGGAGAGGGAGCACAGCAGGTCCTCAGGACTCACATCTTCTGGGATCTCAGCTTCTCTCCTCTACTCTCTGTACTCATGGAAGTAGCTGCCATTCTCAGTCTCCTTCTTCTTGTCATGTTTTCCCATCACAATCAGTCTCCTTCCTTCTGTTGTCACTGTCAGCTCCTCAGGAGAACAGGGACTCACGTCCAGGGTGAGCTCATAGTTCTCCTTCCCCTGGTTGCCTGTCCTAGGAGACTTGTTCTCAGTTTCTGCAGAGTGTCTGCTCTGAGCTGCTCTTCTCATGTCCATGACCTGGGCCTGGAGCTGATCAGCCTGGGTGACCCACTGCATTCTCCTCTCCAGGTCCTTCCTCAGGCTCAGCAGGTCACCTTCCAGCTGGGCACAGATGAGGCGTGTAGCTGGCCAGAGGGTGAGTGCAGGCTGACTGCAGACACACAGAGGGCTGTGCGAGGACTGGAGGAGGCTGAGAGGAAACATCTTCTGATGATTGTCCTGGAGCTTCTGGTCACAGTTCAGCTGCAGACAATCTGCTTTCTTGCTGCTCAGTTCTGCAGCCAGTCCCAGCTCCGGCTCCTTTTATACTCACTGGTCCCAGTTCAGGTCTCTTCCTGACACTTCCATGTGTGCTCTGTATATGGTGTGAAGGGGAGGGGACTGTGTGTACACAATGAGTAATACATGAGGGGGAGGGGCTAGCAGCTTCTAGTATGTACTGGTGACATCACAGGTGGGCGGGGCCAAGGTGTCTCCTGGAGATTACTAGAGAAATCTTTACCCTGCAGCTGTTACAGTGATACTGACTGATACAAAGTAGCAAATTTATTTTTCTACTCTTGATTCTGTACACTGTTATCTGTACCTGTGTTTGCCATACACAATACTGAATTAAACATTGCACATTTTTCTATCTATAAATATCTTTGCTGGACATAACATTAGGATACATTGTAGATGTTATTGCTGTAGTAGTAAATAATGAAATAACTGCAAACACATTTTCTTGAATTTTCCTTTAGTCTGCGTAATTACTTTCATTTGTGTTTAAGCCCTTTGTGGTTGTTATGCATTATTAGTTATATTACACATACTGACGATTTGTTGTATTGTTAATGGGATTGACCACCTTGTTCATTTATGTATTTATTTATTTTACACTGGTAGCTTACTGTATATAATAATATCAAATTTTATTTATTTATTTTTTTAAATAAATAAAAAAAATATTATTATTCTTCTTATTATTATTATTATTATTAATAATAATAATAATAATAATAATAATAATAATAATAATAATAAATGGGACATTGGGTCTGAGGAAAGAAATGCAAAGAAATGCAGTAAATATGATCCTGGACAAGCCATGTTACAATGCAAGGGGTGAAAATTAGTTTATTACTTTGCACTTAAGGAAAATACTGGCTGATTTTCTTTAATTTTCAAAACCAAACTAAAAAATGACAGAATCTGAAGGACAGCACTGGGATGAAATGCACAATGTAATAAGAGGGAAACTGATGAAATGCACAGTGTGATGGTGAAGGGGCACAGTGTGATGGTGAAGGGGCACCGTGTGATGGTGAAAGGGCACAGTGTGATGGTGAAGGGGCACAGTGTGATGGTGAAGGGGCACAGTGTGATGGTGAAGGGGCACAGTGTGATGGTGAAGGGGCACAGTGTGATGGTGAAGGGGCACAGTGTGATGGTGAAAGGGCACAGTGTGATGGTGAAGGGGCACCGTGTGATGGTGAAAGGGCACAGTGTGATGGTGAAGGGGCACAGTGTGATGGTGAAGGGGCACAGTGTGATGGTGAAGGGGCACCGTGTGATGGTGAAAGGGCACAGTGTGATGGTGAAGGGGCACAGTGTGATAATGAAGGGGCATAGTGTGGTGATGAAGGGACACAGTGTGAGGATGAAGGGGCACAGTGTGATGGTAAAGAGACACAGTGTGGTGAAGCAGGAGCCCAGTGTGATGATGAAGGGGCACAGTGTGATGGTGAAGGGCCATAGTGTGAGGATGAAGGGGCACAGTGTGATGGTGAAGGGGCACAGTGTAGTGATGAAGGGGCACAGTGTGATTATGAAGGGGCATAGTGTGGTGATGAAGGGGCACAGTGTGATGGTGAAGGGGCACAGTGTGATGATGAAGGGGCACAGGGTGATGGTGAAGGGGCACAGTGTAGTGATGAAGGGGCACAGTGTGATTATGAAGGGGCATAGTGTGGTGATGAAGGGGCACAGTGTGATGATGAAGGGTCATAGTGTGGTAATGAAGGGGCACAGTGTGATGGTGAAGGGGCACAGTGTGGTGATGAAGGGGCACAGTGTGATGATGAAGGGGCACAGTGTGATTATGAAGGGGCATAGTGTGGTAATGAAGGGGCACAGTGTGATGGTGAAGGGGCACAGTGTAGTGATGAAGGGGCACAGTGTGATGATGAAGGGGCACAGTGTGGTGATGAAGGGGCACAGTGTGATGATGAAGGGGCACAGTGTGATTATGAAGGGGCATAGTGTGATGATGAAGGGGCACAGTGTGATGATGAAGGGGCACAGGGTGATGATGAAGAGACACAGTGTGATGGTAGAGGGTCCTTAATGTTTATTACATCATTTTAATGGGTGGTCAATCCCATTAACAATACAACAAATCGTCAGTATGTGTAATATAACTAATAATGCATAACAACCACAAAGGACTTAAACACAAATGAAAGTAATTACGCAGACTAAAGGAAAATTCAAGAAAATGTGTTTGCAGTTATTTCATTATTTACTACTACAGCAATAACATCTACAATGTATCCTAATGTTATGTCCAGCAAAGATATTTATAGATAGAAAAATGTGCAATGTTTAATTCAGTATTGTGTATGGCAAACACAGGTACAGATAACAGTGTACAGAATCAAGAGTAGAAAAATTAATTTGCTACTTTGTATCAGTCAGTATCACTGTAACAGCTGCAGGATAAAGATTTCTCTAGTAATCTCCAGGAGACACCTTGGTCCCGCCCACCTGTGATGTCACCAGTACATACTAGAAGCTGTTAGCCCCTCCCCCTCATGTATTACTCATTGTGTACACACAGTCCCCTCCCCTTCACACCATATACAGAGCACACATGGAAGTGTCAGGAAGAGACCAGAACTGGGACCAGTGAGTATAAAAGGAGCCGGAGCTGGGACTGGCTGCAGAACTGAGCAGCAAGAAAGCAGATTGTCTGCAGCTGAACTGTGACCAGAAGCTCCAGGACAATCATCAGAAGATGTTTCCTCTCAGCCTCCTCCAGTCCTCGCACAGCCCTCTGTGTGTCTGCAGTCAGCCTGCACTCACCCTCTGGCCAGCTACACGCCTCATCTGTGCCCAGCTGGAAGGTGACCTGCTGAGCCTGAGGAAGGACCTGGAGAGGAGAATGCAGCGGGTCACCCAGGCTGATCAGCTCCAGGCCCAGGTCATGGACATGAGGAGAAGAGCAGCTCAGAGCAGACACTCTGTAGACACTGAGAACAAGTCTCCCAGGACAGGCAACCAGGGGAAGGAGAACTATGAGCTCACCCTGGACGTGAGTCCCTGTTCTCCTGAGGAGCTGACAGTGACAACAGAAGGAAGGAGACTGATTGTGATGGGAAAACATGACAAGAAGGAGACTGAGAATGGCAGCTACTTCCATGAGTACAGAGAGTGGAGGAGAGAAGCTGAACTCCCAGAAGATGTGAGTCCTGAGGACGTGCTGTGCTCCCTCTCCCAGGATGGGCAGCTCCACTTCCAGGCTCCTCGCCTGGCACTGCCAGCTGCAAAACAGAGACCCATTCCCATCACTGTGACCCCAGGAGAAGGACAAGGAATCTCCCCAGAGACCCAGAACATCCAGGGAGCAGAGGACACGGAGAATGGTCCCATCTCTTCCTGATAACATTATGGGACTGTTCTATAAATCAGTGTCATTATATTTCTATGTTCATGATTTTAAATAACTTTTGACTTTTTATTGGAAAATTATATTTTTTTCTTAATAAACAGTTTAACTGTAATTAGCCGTCTTCATTTGTATAAACTGTGAAACAGGAGAAATTAGATCCCTCTAATGTTCCAAACTCAAAGCTAATCATAGGTCATAGATTTTTAATGGGGGAATAGGGCTAAAATAACATTTTACAAGTTAACGCTAATTACCTTAATGTGTCTCCTAAACTGACAGCAGAATCTAGTTAGCAATGTTGTGTATAATGTAACATGTTGTTTCAAAAAATGTACCTAAAAGTGATTGAAGTTAATGATCAGTGGTTTATCTACACTGCAAAATATAAGGATATTTAAACTAAAATGACCACAATGACCTTGATTTAGAGGGAAGAGAGAAGTCTCATACTAAAAAAAATATTATTATTTTCTTTTAACATGTTATTGAAGAAAAAAACAAACACAGAGTCCTACACAGAGGATGGGAAAATATAGTGGAAAACATCACAATACAAATATTATCAAGTGAAAAACAATGATGATGCTGGTTTTAACTATATAATATAAATATATTAACGTTATTTCTGGAGCACCAGAAGGGTTTGTATATTGCAGTACAGTGTCTCTACCATTAGCTGTGAACAGAGAAGCTGGTTACAAGTCTACAGAGCCATCTTGCTTGCTAAGTAAGTGGGGAGATTATGCTCAATGTCATCAACCAGCCGGGAGCAACATCCAAGGTAATAACAGAATGCTGTCTGAGGGAACATAAACCAGGACTTCAACATCTCTGTTAGTAGAGCACATGGGTACTGGTCCAGTGACCCAGCACAGTATCTTTGGGAGGTAAGACTTTACTAAATGCCACCAAGCATGAGCAATATCCTAAGTACTAAAATGATACCTGTCTGCAGATTCACACCTTGGACTCTACCACCACTGGCAGTGGCTTGGTGGGACAGCTCATGTAATTTTCTGAGTCACCAACCATACTGGTGCAACATTCATGGTAGTAAGAGAGAACACACCTAGGGATTCAAGTAACAAGCTCCAACATCACAGCCAAATGAGTACCTGGCTTCTAGAGATCCACATCATAGCCAGGTAAGTACTGGGCTTCTAGGCAACTAAACCAGCTTATGCTGTCAGTGTTTCTGGATATTTTTCTCAATGTTATATCAACCAGCCTGGTGCAAAATTTAAATGCCTAAAAATGAAACCTGCCTTAGGACTCAAACCAGGAACGCTTCAATCGCTGTCAGTAGAGCACCAAGCCAGCTTGCTTGTTATGTTAGTACAGAGACTTTTCTCAATGCCATCAATGAGCCTACCTTCTCAATGTCATCAGAGATTAGCGCAACATCCAAGATACTAAAAGGAAGTTTACCTGCAAAATCAAACCAGAGCCTCTACTACTGCCTGTGAATTCAAACCTGGACAGAGTTATCTTACTCCTTTCTGCTACTCAGCTGGTAGCTCTCTAATCCCCAGCAGAGGTATGGCTGTCTCAGCAAAAGTTCACTGAGATGAATAAAGAGAACAAGGATGCCCCAATTAAATGGGACCAGCTGCTACAACGAGAGACAAATTGAACACCTTGAACTCTTTGTCATGTTCCTCAAACAATTAATGAACGATTTTTGCAGTGTGGCAGGGCGCATTATCCTGCTGAAAGAGGCCGCTGCCATCAGGGATTACCGTTATCATGAAGGGACGTACATGGTCTGCAGCAATGTTTAAGTAGGTGGTACGTGTCAAAGTAGCATCCATATCAATGTCAGGACCCAAGGTTTCCCAGCAGACATAAACACATCTGAAGGTCTGTGCTGCACAGAATAAGAAAAATGTAAGTGTCTCTGCTCCTAATAGGAACAATAGACAATAATACTCAGTCTATAGATCACAAGGTATATACCTACTATAAGATATCAGTCACATGTATGAGAAAATGAATCTCTCAATTTATAGAACAGCTGAAACAGCTCATATATAAAATGCGAATTATAAACATTGAGTTATTATGTAGGCATAAGACCAATGTGTCCTGAATTTTGGGAGAACCATCTTTCCATTTCTCCTCTTTATTTTCGAACAAATTGGCCTATGGACCATTGTAATCTTTTTCTTTATACTGAATTTCATTATGTGAATTGCAATAATTGTTTTATGTCTGTTTATGCAGAGTGCTATGTAAATTTAATTTTCGCCACTAGGGGGCACTGTGCTACAATATACAAGTTCTCTAGTGCAAGGTTTTACAAAATACAGTTTTAAGAAAGGAAAATGCATTTTTACTATAAGTTTATCCTCTACCTTCCCTATAAAGTTGTCTTATACCAATGTCATCAGGATTTTTTTATTTCAAATACTTTAAATATCCTTATATATTGTTATATGTGTCACTAATCCACAGATCATTAACTTTAAACACCTTTAAGTACACATTTAGAAACAAAATATGTTACATTATACACAACATTGCGAACTAGATTCTGCTGTCAGTGTAGGAGACACATTAAGATAATTAGTGTTAACTAGTAAAATATTCTTTTTTTAGCCATTTTCCAAAAAAAAAAAAACCTTCACCCAGTAATTAATTTTGGTTTGGAACATTAGAGGGACACAATCTAGTTTCTGGTTATCACAGATAATAAACAGTTTATAAATGACGACAGCTAATTACAGTTAAACTGTTTATTAAGAAAAAACATAATTTTCCATTAAAAAGTCAAGATATTTAAAAACATAAACATAGAAATATAATGACACTGATTTATAGAACAGTCCCATAATGTTATCAGGAAGAGATGGGACCATTCTCTGTGTCCTCCACTCCCTGGATGTTCTGGGTCTCTGGGGGGATTCCTTGTCCTTCTCCTGGGGTCACAGTGATGGGAATGGGTCTTTGTGTTGCAGCTGGCAGTGCCAGGCGAGGAGCCTGGAAGTGGAGCTGCCCATCCTGGGAGAGGGAGCACAGCAGGTCCTCAGGACTCACATCTTCTGGGAGTTCAGCTTCTCTCCTCCACTCTCTGTACTCATGGAAGTAGCTGCCATTCTCAGTCTCCTTCTTCTTGTCATGTTTTCCCATCACAATCAGTCTCCTTCCTTCTGTTGTCACTGTCAGCTCCTCAGGAGAACAGGGACTCACGTCCAGGGTGAGCTCATAGTTCTCCTTCCCCTGGTTGCCTGTCCTGGGAGACTTGTTCTCAGTGTCTGCAGAGTGTCTGCTCTGAGCTGCTCTTCTCCTCATGTCCATGACCTGGACCAGGAGCTGATCAGCCTGGGTGACCCGCTGCATTCTCCTCTCCAGGTCCTTCCTCAGGCTCAGCAGGTCACCTTCCAGCTGGCCACAGATGAGGCGTGTAGCTGGCCAGAGGATGAGTGCAGGCTGACTGCAGACACACAGAGGGCTGTGCGAGGACTGGAGGAGGCTGAGAGGAAACATCTTCTGATGATTGTCCTGGAGCTTCTGGTCACAGTTCAGCTGCAGACAATCTGCTTTCTTGCTGCTCAGTTCTGCAGCCAGTCCCAGCTCCGGCTTCTTTTATACTCACTGGTCCCAGTTCTGGTCTCTTCCTGACACTTCCATGTGTGCTCTGTATATGGTGTGAAGGGGAGGGGACTGTGTGTACACAATGAGTAATACATGAGGGGGAGGGGCTAGCAGCTTCTAGTATGTACTGGTGACATCACAGGTGGGCGGTGCCAAGGTGTCTCCTGGAAATTACTAGAGAAATCTTTACCCTGCAGCTGTTACAGTGATACTGACTGATACAAAGTAGCAAATTTATTTTTCTACTCTTGATTCTGTACCTGTGTTTGCCATACACAATACTGAATTAAACATTGCACATTTTTCTATCTATAAATATCGTTGCTGGACATAACATTAGGATACATTGTAGTTGTTATTGCTGTAGTAGTAAATAATGAAATAACTGCAAACACATTTTCTTTAATTTTCCCTTAGTCTGCATAATTACTTTCATTTGTGTTTCTTTGTGGTTGTTATGCATTATTAGTTATATTACACATACTGACGATTTGTTGTATTGTTAATGGGATTGACCACCTTGTTCATTTATGTATTTATTTATTTTACACTGGTAGCTTACTGTATATAATAATATCAATTTTTTTTTATTTTTTTTTCAAATAAATAAAAAAAATATTATTATTATTCTTATTATTAATAATAATAATAATAATAATAATAATAATAATAATAATAAATGGGACATTGGGTCTGAGGAAAGAAATGCAAAGAAATGCAGTAAATATGATCCTGGACAAGCCATGTTACAATGCAAGGGGTGAAAATTAGTTTATTACTTTGCACTTAAGGAAAATACTGGCTGATTTTCTTTAATTTTCAAAACCAAACTTAAAAATGACAGAATCTGAAGGACAGCACTGGAATGAAATGCACAGTGTAATAAGAGGGAAACTGATGAAATGCACACAGTGTGATGGTGAAGGGGCACAGTGTGATGGTGAAGGGGCACCGTGTGATGGTGAAAGGGCACAGTGTGATGGTGAAGGGGCACAGTGTGATGGTGAAGGGGCACAGTGTGATGGTGAAGGGGCACTGTGTGATGGTGAAGGGGCACCGTGTGATGGTTAAAGGGCACAGTGTGATGGTGAAGGGGCACAGTGTGATGATGAAGGGGCATAGTGTGGTGATGAAGGGACACAGTGTGAGGATGAAGGGGCACAGTGTGATGGTAAAGAGACACAGTGTGATGATGAAGGGGCACAGTGTGATGGTGAAGGGCCATAGTGTGAGGATGAAGGGGCACAGTGTGGTAATGAAGGGGCACAGTGTGATGGTGAAGGGGCACAGTGTGATGGTGAAGGGGCACAGTGTGATGGTGAAGGGGCACAGTGTGATGGTGAAGGGGCACAGTGTGATGATGAAGGGGCACAGGGTGATGATGAAGAGACACAGTGTGATGGTGAAGGGTCCTTAATGTTTATTACATTATTTTAACACCACTACTTAAAAAATGGGAAACTTGATAATTCTTTTGTCTTAGGGGTGCCTTGATAAAATAATGGAGGCATTATGGAGACCCTAAGGATGGCTCGAACTGAGAAAGTTTGGAAACCACTGGCTTAAACAATTGCTAGAGGCAATTGCCAAGAACTATTTTGTTTTGGCTATTTCCGTATTTACTAATACAACAGAAACACAGCAATGTGTTCTAATGTCAGAGAATAAAATATTCTTTATGCTAATTTGTATACATAACACATCCCCAGCAAATTATATATATATATAGGAAAATGTGCAATGTTACATTCAGCATTGTTTATGGCAAACACAAGTACAGATGACAGTGTATAGAAATAACAGTGGAAAAATTCAATACTTTGTATCAGTCAGTATCACTGTAACAGCTGCAGGATAAAGATTTCTCTAGTAATTTCCAGGAGACACCTTGGCACCGCCCACCTGTGATGTCACCAGTACATACTAGAAGCTGCTAGCCCCACCCCCTCATGTATTACTCATTGTGTACACACAGTCCCCTCCCCTTCACACCATATACAGAGCACACATGGAAGTGTCAGGAAGGGACCAGAACTGGGACCAGTGAGTATAAAAGGAGCCAGAGATGGGGCTGGCTGCAGTACTGAGCAGCAAGAAAGCAGATTGTCTGCAGCTGAACTGTGACCAGAAGCTCCAGGACAATCATCAGAAGATGTTTCCTCTCAGCCTCCTCCAGTCCTCGCACAGCCCTCTGTGTGTCTGCTGTCAGCCTGCACTCACCCTCTGGCCAGCTACACGCCTCATCTGTGGCCAGCTGGAAGGTGACCTGCTGAGCCTGAGGAAGGACCTGGAGAAGAGAATGCAGCGGGTCACCCAGGCTGATCAGCTCCAGGCCCAGGTCATGGACATGAGGAGAAGAGCAGCTCAGAGCAGACACTCTGCAGACACTGAGAACAAGTCTCCCAGGAGAGGCAACCAGGGGAAGGAGAACTATGAGCTCACCCTGGACGTGAGTCCCTGTTCTCCTGAGGAGCTGACAGTGACAACAGAAGGAAGGAGACTGATTGTGATGGGAAAACATGACAAGAAGAAGGAGACTGAGAATGGCAGCTACTTCCATGAGTACAGAGAGTGGAGGAGAGAAGCTGAGCTCCCAGAAGATGTGAGTCCTGAGGACCTGCTGTGCTCCCTCTCCCAGGATGGGCAGCTCCACTTCCAGGCTCCTCGCCTGGCACTGCCAGCTGCAACACAGAGACCCATTCCCATCACTGTGACCCCAGGAGAAGGACAAGGAATCCCCCCAGAGACCCAGAACATCCAGGGAGCGGAGAACACAGAGAATGGTCTCATCTCTTCCTGATAACATTATGGGACTGTTCTATAAATCAGTGTCATTATATTTCTATGTATATGTTTTTAAATAACTTTTGACTTTTTATTGGGATATTATATTTTCTCTTAATAAACAGTTTAACTGTAATTTGTTCTCTTCATTTGTATAAACTGTGAAACAGGAAAAATTAGATCCCTCTAATGTTCCAAACTCAAAGCTAATCATAGGTCATAGATTTTTAATGGGGGAATAGGGCTAAAATAACATTTTACAAGTTAACCCTAATTACCTTAATGGGTCTCCTAAACTGACAGCAGAATCTAGTTAGCAATGTTGTGTATAATGTAACATGTTGTTTCAAAAAATGTACCTAAAAGTGATTGAAGTTAATGATCAGTGGTTTATCTACACTGCAAAATATAAGGATATTTAAACTAAAATGACCACAATGACCTTGATTTAGAGGGAAGAGAGAAGTCTCATACTAAAAAAAATATTATTATTTTCTTTTAACATGTTATTGAAGAAAAAAACAAACACAGAGTCCTACACAGAGGATGGGAAAATATAGTGGAAAACATTACAATACAAATATTATCAAGTGAAAAACAATGATGATGCTGGTTTTAACTATATAATATAAATATATTAACGTTATTTCTGGAGCACCATAAGGGTTTGTATATTGCAGTACAGTGCCCCCTAGTAGAAAGTGGTTGGACCCCAGGGACCCAAATTAGTTTAGGTGGGAGATTTAAAGATTAAATTTCCCTACCAAAATTTACTGGCGCTTGGTTGGAGTAGTCTATGGACAGCAGAGGTAAAAATACCCCCAGACCACTGAAGTCAATGAAAAGCATGAGCCCAACTTGTCCTTAAAACAAGATAATTAGTGTGGCTGGCTAATGAGGACAGGGCACTGCCCTCATGTTGTGTTAAATTGTACATAAAGGGGCTTGTAGCCCATGTAAAGGGTGTAGAATATCACTATCTCTAATGTGTGTAACAGCCCTAATAAGAGCTATTGAACAATAAACATCTTCACTGCTAAAGATCCTGCTTTGTTCCTGTGACCAACAGATTAGAGCAATGAAAAACACTAAATGTGAACCTTGAACTTTTGTTTGACCATTGCTAGTCAGAATTATGGTGACACATAAAAATGAAACCAGCATTACCAAACTTTACCAGTAGAGGGCACTGGTAACAAACATTTTAGTATAAATGATACTACCAAACCTAAAATGTAAATTGACTCATGTAAAAGCAAATGGAATAATATAAACATTAAGGGCTTGTTAACACTAGTTCATTGCACAGTGGTAAAAGGCTGAGTATCACCAAACGGTACTTGTTAGTTCTACCTGTAGCATTTGGCATGTTCCAAATATTTCATCCATTACCTGTTCCTCATCATTAGGACCATTTCCAGAGAGTTAAATTTGTTTTACAGTAACTGACTGTATCAATCCATCTATCATCATCATCATCATCATCATTTATTTATATAGCGCCACTAATTCCGCAGCGCTGTACAGAGAACTCATTCACATCAGTCCCTGCCCCATTGGAGCTTACAGTCTAAATTCCCTGATATAGATACACACTCACAGAGACAGACAGGGAGAGACTAGGGTCAATTTTGATAGCAGCCAATTAACCTACCAGTATGTTTTTGGAGTGCGAGAGGAAATCAGAGCACCCAGAGGAAACCCACGCAAACACAGGGAGATCATACAAACTCCACACAGGTAACTATAATACACAAGTGATGCCAAAGCAGCAATCCCACATACAACGTTTTTGTTTTTTTTAAATAGCATGTTAAGTACTTTATAAGCATGCATCTTTTCTCTTAGCTTTCCTCCTACAAATCCTTATATCCTTTTCAAAATCAATTTGGAGGGCAACAAGTATGACTGCCTGTCACACACACACAGGCTCACAGTTCTCAGCATGTCATGTGATAGTAGAGGGGGGGGAGGATTTTACAGTGCAACCAGAGCTCAGAGGGGCGTTCCAAGCCTTCCAATTCACTACATCATGTGCCATGTGGCTGTGGTTACCATGGCAGTCACATGACACTGTATAGAATTTTAAATCATTAATAGAAACCTGAAGAAACAAACCAAGGAAAATGGTAATGACCGAGATGTTCTTTTAGCCTGCCACAATGATTTATGTTAAAAAACAACCCTAATTTTTTCATGGGTTTTCTGCTTTAATACCAATAACTCCTGTAAATAATATCTGTATAAATTGTAACTTCTGATATCATTGTGTTATAATCTGTGACTTCTTATGTCATCATCTCAGTGTTCATCAGGACAATATATGTACTTTACTGTAAATTATTAGGGATATTAGAAGTCACCTGGGATAGCTGTATAAAATAATTCTGCTTTTAGTGGGTCATAGAACTTCTGTAATATTTACATCATAAGTGTATTATATATAAATGTGCAGCATCCACAACCTCATAATTCCACTCAAATAGCATCAATAAGTAAATTAAGCATCTAGCTTAATTTAATTATTGTGGATTCTCTAAACTTATGTGGAGTTTGTATGTTCTCCCCATGTTTTCATGGATTTCCTCCGGGTGCTCCGGTTTCCTCTCACACTCCAAAAACATACTGGTAGGTTAATTGGCTTTAAATAAAAATGGTCTCTAATGTGTGTTTGGAAAAGTAGACTGTAGTCTCCAATGGGGCTGGGACTGTTTTTAATAATTACATATTATGTCAGCGTTATGTTATATGATCGTTATATAAATAATAATAATAATAATCTCTCACTGCATGTTATAATTACCCATTGACACATACATATACTAATACATTTTATAGATCATTGCATATCAAAAAAGCAGAAGAAAGTTATAAACCAGGAGCTGGATGTCACCACAGTTACCACTTGAGGGTTGCAGTTTGACATAGACCAAAGATTTGACACCTCGCCGTGGGGAAAGTTTAATGAATTCCGGCCATCTGAGGACATCCATACATCCACCCGTGTTCACCAACACCTAGCCGCGACTAGTCAAACGGGTTATGGTCATAGTCAATCATTGTGTATCGATTGAACAATTTTTATTTCTCTTTATAGTTGTTATTCAGTAATTTTTGAAGAATTTCACATCTAACCAATTTCGATCTCTTAATACGGATGGTTCAGCCATGATACATGCATCATAATCATGGCTTCCGGGCACCCTACATATCTGGAGAAACTTCATCATGTGCTTCTCCACTGCTTGGATCTCGTCTCTGTCGCAGGTTTGTTTCCGCACTTCTATACGACCTGAAAGGAAGAAGAGTTGTCCACTACGATTAAGAGAAAAAAACAACATGCTTTGCGCAACAAAACCGTGTGCTACACCGACCTTTGGAAGCCTTGGCTGGGCTTTGGTCCCATGTTACGAGGTCCATATACCGTCTCCCTTCTGACAGGAAAGTGTCGACCGAATACGTGGCCGCTTGTCTCTCTGGTTCAGGGGATTGCTCATCCTGAGACGTCACTCTGTAGCTGGACTGGTTCTAAAAAAGAATAGATATGTTTACGATCAAGGTAAATGTCAAAACCATATATCAGATACAAGATTTCCAACCTAATGCCTGGATTAATGTAAATCTCTTGCAATTTCTCACCTTTGAATGCAGCCAGTCTTTTCCTTTTCAAAAGCCATTAAAAAATTGCAGATCTTGGTGATTTGAAGGATACCATCTCAAACTTAACATGGGCAAAACTGAACTCATTGTCTTCCCTCCGTCAAATGTTTTCTCCTCTCCCGTCCTCTCTATCACCGTTGATAACACCGATATCTCCTCTGTTCCCCAACGCCACTACCTGGGTGTCATACTTAACTCCTCCCTCTCCTTCACCCCTTACATTCAATCTCTAGCCCAGTCTTGTCGCTTGCAGCTCCACAACATCACCTGTAACAGACCATCCTCTCCCAGGATGGAGCCAAAACTATTATCCACTCACTGATCATTTCTCATCTCGACTACTGCAACCTTCTCCTTACTGGCCTCCCCCACTCCCATCTCGCTCCTCTTACATCTATACTTAATGCTGCAGCTAGACTCATGTTCCTCTCTCGCAGCTCCACATCTGCCTCCCCTCTCTGCCAAACCTTACACTGGTTCCCTTCCTTTACAGAATCCTCTTCAAACTCCTCACCCTCACGTACAAGGCCATCTCCAACTCCCCTGCTCCTTACATCTTCAACCTCATCTCCATACATACTCCGTCCCCTCTCCAGTCAGCCAAAGACCGTCGCCTTTCCTAGTCTCTGGTAACCACATCTCACTCCCTTATCCAAGATTTCTCTCATGCTGCCCTCACCACTGGAACGATCTCCCTCATTATATCAGACTATCCCCTAGCCTGTATAGCTTCAAACGGTCATTGAAAACCCACCTGTTTAGAAGAGCCTACCAGTCCACCACTGCCTTAGGACTCAAACCAGGAACACTTCTATCGCTGTCAGTAGAGCACCAAGCTACTAGTCCACCAAACCAGTTTGCTTGTTATGTTAGTACAGAGACTTTTCTCAATGGCATCAATGAGCCTAGCTTCTCAATGTCATCAGAGACTAGCGCAACATCCAAGATACTAAATGGAAGTTTACCTGCAAAATCAAACCAGAGCCTCTACTACTGCCTGTGTATTCAAACCTGGACAGTTATCTTACTCCTTTCTGCTACTCAGCTAATAACTCTCCAATCAGGGGCCATATTTTCCATTGGGCACGATGGGCAGGGCTCTTAACTCAGTCTATAGATCACAAGGTATATACCTACTATAAGATATCAGTCACATGTATAAGTAAATGAATCTCTCAATTTATATAACAGCTGAAACAGCTCATATATAAAATGTGAATTAAAAACATTGCGTTATTATGTAGGCATAAAACCAATGTGTCCTTAATTTTGGGAGAACCATCTTTCCATTTCTCCTCTTTATTTTCGAACAAATTGGCCTATGGACCATTGTAATCTTTGTCTTTATACTGAATTTCATTATGTGAATTGCAATAATTGTTTTATGTCTATTTATGCAGAGTGCTATGTAAATTAAATTTTCGCCACTAGGGGGCACTGTGCTACAATATACAAGTCCTCTAGTGCAAGGTTTTACAAAATACAGTTTTAAGAAAGGAAAATGCATTTTTACTATAAGTTTATCCTCTACCTTCCCTGTAAAGTTGTCTTATACCAATGTCATCAGGATTTTTTTATTTCAAATACTTTAAATATCCTTATATATTGTTGTATGTGTCACTAATCCCAAGATCATTAACTTTAATCACCTTTAAGTACACATTTAGAAAAAAAATATGTTACATTATACACAACATTGCGAACTAGATTCTGCTGTCAGTGTAGGAGACACATTAAGATAATTAGTGTTAACTAGTAAAATATTCTTTTTAAGCCATTTTCCCAAAAAAAAAAAACCTTCACCCAGTAATTAATTTTGGTTTGGAACATTAGAGGGACACAATCTAGTTTCTGGTTATCACAGATAATAAACAGGTTATAAATGACGACAGCTAATTACAGTTAAACTGTTTATTAAGAAAAAACATAATTTTCCATTAAAAAGTCAAAAGATATTTAAAAACATAAACATAGAAATATAATGACACTGATTTATAGAACAGTCCCATAATGTTATCAGGAAGAGATGGGACCATTCTCTGTGTCCTCCGCTCCCTGGATGTTCTGGGTCTCTGGGGGGATTCCTTGTCCTTCTCCTGGGGTCACAGTGATGGGAATGGGTCTCTGTGTTGCAGCTGGCAGTGCCAGGCGAGGAGCCTGGAAGTGGAGCTGCCCATCCTGGGAGAGGGAGCACAGCAGGTCCTCAGGACTCACATCTTCTGGGAGTTCAGCTTCTCTCCTCCACTCTCTGTACTCATGGAAGTAGCTGCCATTCTCAGTCTCCTTCTTCTTGTCATGTTTTCCCATCACAATCAGTCTCCTTCCTTCTGTTGTCACTGTCAGCTCCTCAGGAGAACAGGGACTCACGTCCAGGGTGAGCTCATAGTTCTCCTTCCCCTGGTTGCCTGTCCTGGGAGACTTGTTCTCAGTGTCTGCAGAGTGTCTGCTCTGAGCTGCTCTTCTCCTCATGTCCATGACCTGGGCCAGGAGCTGATCAGCCTGGGTGACCCGCTGCATTCTCTTCTCCAGGTCCTTCCTCAGGCTCAGCAGGTCACCTTCCAGCTGGGCACAGATGAGGCGTGTAGCTGGCCAGAGGGTGAGTGCAGGCTGACTGCAGACACACAGAGGGCTGTGCGAGGACTGGAGGAGGCTGAGAGGAAACATCTTCTGATGATTGTCCTGGAGCTTCTGGTCACAGTTCAGCTGCAGACAATCTGCTTTCTTGCTGCTCAGTACTGCAGCCAGTCCCAGCTTCGGCTCCTTTTATACTCACTGGTCCCAGTTCTGGTCCCTTCCTGACACTTCCATGTGTGCTCTGTATATGGTGTGAAGGGGAGGGGACTGTGTGTACACAATGAGTAATACATGAGGGGGAGGGGCTAGCAGCTTCTAGTATGTACTGGTGACATCACAGGTGGGCGGGGCCAAGGTGTCTCCTGGAGATTACTAGAGAAATCTTTACCCTGCAGCTGTTACAGTGATACTGACTGATACAAAGTAGCAAATTTATTTTTCTACTCTTGATTCTGTACACTGTTATCTGTACCTGTGTTTGCCATACACAATACTGAATTGAACATTTTTCTATCTATAAATATCTTTCCTGGACATAACATTAGGATACTTTGTAGATGTTATTGCTGTAGTAGTAAATAATGAAATAACTGCAAACACATTTTCTTGAATTTTCCCACAGTCTGCGTAATTACTTTCATTTGTGTTTAAGCCCTTTGTGGTTGTTATGCATTATTAGTTATATTACACATACTGACGATTTGTTGTATTGTTAATGGGATTGACCACCTTGTTCATTTATGTATTTATTTATTTTACACTGGTAGCTTACTGTATATAATAATATCACATTTTATTTATTTATTTTTAAAATAAATAAAAAGAATATTATTATTCTTATTATTAATAATAATAATAATAATAATAATAATAATAATAAATGGGACATTGGGTCTGAGGAAAGAAATGCAAAGAAATGCAGTAAATATGATCCTGGACAAGCCATGTTACAATGCAAGGGGTGAAAATTAGTTTATTACTTTGCACTTAAGAAAAATGCTGGCTGATTTTCTTTAATTTTCAAAACCAAACTAAAAAATGACAGAATCTGAAGGACAGCACTGGGATGAAATGCACAGTGTAATAAGAGGGAAACTGATGAAATGCACAGTGTGATGGTGAAGGGGCACAGTGTGATGGTGAAGGGGCACCGTGTGATGGTGAAAGGGCACAGTGTGATGGTGAAGGGGCACAGTGTCATGGTGAAGGGGCACAGTGTGATGGTGAAGGGGCACCGTGTGATGGTTAAAGGGCACAGTGTGATGGTGAAGGGGCACAGTGTGATGATGAAGGGGCATAGTGTGGTGATGAAGGGACACAGTGTGAGGATGAAGGGGCAAAGTGTGATGGTAAAGAGACACAGTGTGATGATGAAGGGGCACAGTGTGATGGTGAAGGGCCATAGTGTGAGGATGAAGGGGCATAGTGTGAGGATGAAGGGGCATAGTGTGGTAATGAAGGGGCACAGTGTGATGATGAAGGGGCACAGGGTGATGATGAAGGGGCATAGTGTGGTGATGAAGGGACACAGTGTGAGGATGAAGGGGCACAGTGTGATGGTGAAGGGGCACCGTGTGATGGTTAAAGGGCACAGTGTGATGGTGAAGGGGCATAGTGTGATGATGAAGGGACACAGTGTGAGGATGAAGGGGCAAAGTGTGATGGTAAAGAGACACAGTGTGATGATGAAGGGGCACAGTGTGATGGTGAAGGGCCATAGTGTGAGGATGAAGGGGCATAGTGTGAGGATGAAGGGGCATAGTGTGGTAATGAAGGGGCACAGTGTGATGATGAAGGGGCACAGGGTGATGATGAAGGGGCATAGTGTGGTGATGAAGGGACACAGTGTGAGGATGAAGGGGCACAGTGTGATGGTAAAGAGACACAGTGTGATGATGAAGGGCCATAGTGTGATGGTGAAGGGGCACAGTGTGATGGTGAAGGGGCACAGTGTGATGGTGAAGGGCCATAGTGTGAGGATGAAGGGCCATAGTGTGAGGATGAAGGGGCATAGTGTGGTAATGAAGGGGCACAGTGTGATGATGAAGGGGCACAGGGTGATGATGAAGAGACACAGTGTGATGGTGAAGGGTCCTTAATGTTTATTACATTATTTTAACACCACTACTTAAAAAATGGGAAACTTGATAATTCTTTTGTCTTAGGGGTGCCTTGATAAAATAATGGAGGCATTATGGAGACCCTAAGGATGGCTCGAACTGAGAAAGTTTGGAAACCACTGGCTTAAACAATTGCTAGAGGCAATTGCCAAGAACTATTTTGTTTTGGCTATTTCCGTATTTACTAATACAACAGAAACACAGCAATGTGTTCTAATGTCAGAGAATAAAATATTCTTTATGCTAATTTGTATACATAACATATCCCCAGCAAATTATATATATATTGTAAAGCGCTACGGAATATGTTGGCGCTATATAAATAAATGATGATGATGATGATGATGATATATATATATATAGAAAAATGTGCAATGTTACATTCAGCATTGTTTATGGCAAACACAAGTACAGATGACAGTGTATAGAAATAACAGTGGAAAAATTCAATACTTTGTATCAGTCAGTATCACTGTAACAGCTGCAGGATAAAGATTTCTCTAGTAATTTCCAGGAGACACCTTGGCACCGCCCACCTGTGATGTCACCAGTACATACTAGAAGCTGCTAGCCCCTCCCCCTCATGTATTACTCATTGTGTACACACAGTCCCCTCCCCTTCACACCATATACAGAGCACACATGGAAGTGTCAGGAAGAGACCAGAACTGGGACCAGTGAGTATAAAAGGAGCCGGAGCTGGGACTGGCTGCAGTACTGAGCAGCAACAAAGCAGATTGTCTGCAGCTGAACTGTGACCAGAAGCTCCAGGACAATCATCAGAAGATGTTTCCTCTCAGCCTCCTCCAGTCCTCGCACAGCCCTCTGTGTGTCTGCTGTCAGCCTGCACTCACCCTCTGGCCAGCTACACGCCTCATCTGTGCCCAGCTGGAAGGTGACCTGCTGAGCCTGAGTAAGGACCTGGAGAAGAGAATGCAGCGGGTCACCCAGGCTGATCAGCTCCAGGCCCAGGTCATGGACATGAGGAGAAGAGCAGCTCAGAGCAGACACTCTGCAGACACTGAGAACAAGTCTCCCAGGACAGGCAACCAGGGGAAGGAGAACTATGAGCTCACCCTGGACGTGAGTCCCTGTTCTCCTGAGGAGCTGACAGTGACAACAGAAGGAAGGAGACTGATTGTGATGGGAAAACATGACAAGAAGAAGGAGACTGAGAATGGCAGCTACTTCCATGAGTACAGAGAGTGGAGGAGAGAAGCTGAGATCCCAGAAGATGTGAGTCCTGAGGACGTGCTGTGCTCCCTCTCCCAGGATGGGCAGCTCCACTTCCAGGCTCCTCGCCTGGCACTGCCAGCTGCAACACAGAGACCCATTCCCATCACTGTGACCCCAGGAGAAGGACAAGGAATCCCCCCAGAGACCCAGAACATCCAGGGAGCGCAGGACACAGAGAATGGTCCCATCTCTTCCTGATAACATTATGGGACTGTTCTATAAATCAGTGTCATTATATTTCTATGTTCATGATTTTAAATAACTTTTGACTTTTTATTGGAAAATTATATTTTTTTCTTAATAAACAGTTTAACTGTAATTAGCCGTCTTCATTTGTATAAACTGTGAAACAGGAGAAATTAGATCCCTCTAATGTTCCAAACTCAAAGCTAATCATAGGTCATAGATTTTTAATGGGGGAATAGGGCTAAAATAACATTTTACAAGTTAACCCTAATTACCTTAATGGGTCTCCTAAACTGACAGCAGAATCTAGTTAGCAATGTTGTGTATAATGTAACATGTTGTTTCAAAAAATGTACCTAAAAGTGATTGAAGTTAATGATCAGTGGTTTATCTACACTGCAAAATATAAGGATATTTAAACTAAAATGACCACAATGACCTTGATTTAGAGGGAAGAGAGAAGTCTCATACTAAAAAAAATATTATTATTTTCTTTTAACATGTTATTGAAGAAAAAAACAAACACAGAATCCTACACAGAGGATGGGAAAATATAGTGGAAAACATCACAATACAAATATTATCAAGTGAAAAACAATGATGATGCTGGTTTTAACTATATAATATAAATATATTAACGTTATTTCTGGAGCACCATAAGGGTTTGTATATTGCAGTACAGTGCCCCCTAGTAGAAAGTGGTTGGACCCCAGGGACCCAAATTAGTTTAGGTGGGAGATTTAAAGATTAAATTTCCCTACCAAGATTTACTGGCGCTTGGTTGGAGTAGTCTATGGACAGCAGAGGTAAAAATACCCCCAGACCACTGAAGTCAATGAAAAGCATGAGCCCAACTTGTCCTTAAAACAAGATAATTAGTGTGGCTGGCTAATGAGGACAGGGCACTGCCCTCATGTTGTGTTAAATTGTACATAAAGGGGCTTGTAGCCCATGTAAAGGGTGTAGAATATCACTATCTCTGATGTGTGTAACAGCCCTAATAAGAGCTATTGAACAATAAACATCTTCACTGCTAAAGATCCTGCTTTGTTCCTGTGACCAATAGATTAGAGCAATGGAAAAACACTAAATGTGAACCTTGAACTTTTGTTTGACCATTGCTAGTCAGAATTATGGTGACACATAAAAATGAAACCAGCATTACCAAACTTTACCAGTAGAGGGCACTGGTAACAAACATTTCAGTATAAATGATACTACCATACCTAAAATGTAAATTGCCTCATGTAAAAGCAAAAGGAATAATATAAACATTAAGGGCTTGTTAACAATAGTTCATTGCACAGTGGTAAAAGGCTGAGTATCACCCAACGGTACTTGTTAGTTCTACCTGTAGCATTTGGCATGTTCCAAATATTTCATCCATTACCTGTTCCTCATCATTAGGACCATTTCCAGAGAGTTAAATTTGTTTTACAGTAACTGACTGTATCAATCCATCCATCATCATCATCATCATTTATTTATATAGCGCCACTAATTCCGCAGCGCTGTACAGAAAACTCATTCACATCAGTCCCTGCCCTATTGGAGCTTACAGTCTAAATTCCCTAATATAGACACACACACACAGAGACAGACAGGGAGAGACTAGGGTCAATTTTGATAGCAGCCAATTAACCTACCAGTATGTTTTTGGAGTGCGGGAGGAAATCAGAGCACCCAGAGGAAACCCACGCAAACACAGGGAGATCATACAAACTCCACACAGGTAACTATAATACACAAGTGATGCCAAAGCAGCAATCCCACATACAACGTTTTGTTTTTTTTAAATAGCATGTTAAGTACTTTTTAAGCATGCATCTTTTGTCTTAGCTTTCCTCCTACAAATCTTTATCTCCTTTTCAAAATCAATTTGGAGGGCAACAAGTATGACTGCCTGTCACACACACACAGGCTCACAGTTCTCAGCATGTCATGTGATAGTAGAGGGGGGGGGAGGATTTTACAGTGCAACCAGAGCTCAGAGGGGCGTTCCAAGCCTTCCAATTCACTACATCATGTGCCATGTGGCTGTGGTTACCATGGCAGTCACATGACACTGTATAGAATTTTAAATCATTAATAGAAACCTGAAAAAACAAACCAAGGAAAATGGTAATGACCGAGATGTTCTTTTAGCCTGCCACAATGATTTATGTTAAAAAAACAACCCTAATTTTTTCGTGAGTTTTCTGCTTTAATACCAATAACTCCTGTAATTAATATATGTATAAATTTTAACTTCTGATATCATTGTGTTATAATCTGTGACTTCTTATGTCATCATCTCAGTGTTCATCAGGACAATATATGTACTTTACTGTAAATTATTATGGATATTAGAAGTCACCTGTGATAGCTTTATAAAATAATTCTGCTTTTAGTGGGTCATAGAACTTCTGTAATATTTACATCATAAGTGTATTATATATAAATGTGCAGCATCCACAACCTCATAATTCCACTCAAATAGCATCAATAAGTAAATTAAACATCTAGCTTAATTTAATTATTGTGGATTTTCTAAACTTATGTGGAGTTTGTATGTTCTCCCCGTGTTTTCATGGATTTCCTCCGGGTGCTCCGGTTTCCTTTCACACTCCAAAAACATACTGGTAGGTTAATTGGCTTTAAATAAAAATGGTCTCTAATGTGTGTTTGGAAAAGTAGACTGTAATCTCCAATGGGGCTGGGACTGTTTTGAATAATTACATATTATGTCAGCGTTAGGTTATATGATCGTTATATAAATAATAATAATAATCTCTCACTGCATGTTATAATTACCCATTGACACATACATATACTAATACATTTTATAGATCATTGCATATCAAAAAAGCAGAAAAAAGTTATAAAACCGGAGCTGATTGTCACCACAGTTACCACTTAAAGGTTGCAGTTTGACATAGACCAAAGATTTGACACCTCGCCGTGGGGAAAGTTTAATGAATTCCGGCCATCTGAGGACATCCATACATCCACCCGTGCTCACCAACACCTAGCCGCGACTAGTCAAACGGGTTATGGTCATAGTCAATCATTGTGTATCGATTGAACAATTTTTATTTCTCTTTATAGTTGTTATCCAGTAATTTTTGAAGAATTTCACATCTAACCAATTTCGATCTCTTAATACGGATGGTTCAGCCATGATACATGCATCATAATCATGGCTTCCGGGCACCCTACATATCTGGAGAAACTTCATCATGTGCTTCTCCACTGCTTGGATCTCGTCTCTGTCGCAGGTTTGTTTCCGCACTTCTATACGACCTGAAAGGAAGAAGAGTTGTCCACTACGAATAAGAGAAAAAAACAACATGCTTTGCGTAACAAAACCGTGTGCTACACCGACCTTTGGAAGCCTTGGCTGGGCTTTGGTCCCATGTTACGAGGTCCATACACCGTCTCCCTTCTGACAGGAAAGTGTCGACCGAATACGTGGCCGCTTGTCTCTCTGGTTCAAGGGATTGCTCATCCTGAGACGTCACTCTGTAGCTGGACTGGTTCTAAAAAAGAATAGATATGTTTACGATCAAGGTAAATGTCAAAACCATATATCAGATACAAGATTTCCAACCTAATGCCTGGATTAATGTAAATCTCTTGCAATTTCTCACCTTTGAATTCAGCCAGTCTTTTCCTTTTCAAAAGCCATTAAAAAATTGCAGATCTTGGTGATTTGAAGGATACCGTCTCAAACTTAACATGGGCAAAACTGAACTCATTGTCTTCCCTCCGTCAAATGTCTCCTCCCCTCCTGTCCTCTCTATCACTGTTGATAACACCGATATCTCCTCTGTTCCCCAACGCCACTACCTGGGTGTCATACTTAACTCCTCCCACTCCTTCACCCCTTACATTCAATCTCTTGCCCAGTCTTGTCGCTTGCAGCTCCACAACATCACCTGTAACAGACCATCCTCTCCCAGGATGGAGCCAAAATTATTATCCACTCACTAATCATTTCTCATCTCGACTACTGCAAACTTCTCCTTACTGGCCTCCCCCACTCCCATCTCGCTCCTCTTACATCTATACTTAATGCTGCAGCTAGACTCATGTTCCTCTCTCGGAGCTCCACATCTGCCTCCCCTCTCTGCCAAACCTTACACTGGTTCCCTTCCTTTACAGAATCCTCTTCAAACTCCTCACCCTCACGTACAAGGCCATCTCCAACTCCCCTGCTCCTTACATCTCCAACCTCATCTCCATACATACTCCGTCCCCTCTCCAGTCAGCCAAAGACCGTCGCCTTTCCTAGTCTCTGGTAACCACATCTCAGTCCCTTATCCAAGATTTCTCTTATGCTGCCCTCACCACTGCAACGATCTCCCTCATTATATCAGACTATCCCCTAGCCTGTATAGCTTCAAACGGTCATTGAAAACCCACCTGTTTAGAAGAGCCTACCAGTCCACCACTTAACCGTGTCACCATGTAGTATACCTCACCCTCTTTCATCCTCCATCGCTCCCCTCTTGCTTCTTGCCCTCAAATCCCCTTATATTGGCTCACCCCCTGCGTTAACCGTTTGTCTGCCCCTTTCCCTTTAGATTGTAAGCTCTGGTGATCAGGCCTCTTCCCTCCTGTTCCCATTACCTATAATTTTCTCACCAGCTACACTGCGCACCTCCTCCTCGGGCTCTCTGCCCACTGACTCCACTCCTCTATTGTCTTTGTACCTCTTTCAGTGGCTCTAAACCTGTTAGTTGCACCCACACTAATGGGCACAGGTTTCAGCCTACGCTGAATATACCCCTTGTACCCCAGTAGCTGTGCTGAGAGTTGTAGCATTATTTGTTTACTGTATTGTACTGTTATACCCAGTACTGTCTTGTTGTTTTCCCTCTATACGGCGCTGCGGACCTCATGTGGTTCCAATTACACACCTATAACAAATTACATACACGTATTTACATAATACTCTGGCATGTTATAATACACTGCAAATGAGCCATTGGTGTCAGAGTGAGCCTTCAGTCACTAGCCCAGAAATAAAACTGTCCAATGTGCCTCAGAAACCGAGATTTCATTAAGTTTAGCCAACGTAGCAATAGTGAGTAGTGTCAAGTGTCTACTAATGACAGCCCCCACCGGAATGTTATCTACCCCTCCAGGAAGAATATATACTGTCTTTATTTCTATGGAAGCAACTGACCACTGGGCAATGTTCTTATAAATCAATGTACTTTAGAGTGGAAACAAATAGTGTAACATATTGTGTTTGGCATACTCTGTCTTGATCCCTTTGTACTCAGATGTAAGTCTATGAACCCTAATTAACCCTACCAAGAGGCGAAGTCCGAACATTGGCCAGCTGAACCAAAGTTTTTCCAACCATGAGTCGAGGTGAGAAGCCATCATGAGGTAAGTGGTGGAAGCCCAGAGTTACAAAAAAGATACTACCTCTCTCTCCTCTGTACCTGCTATTGTTGTACACAGTCTATATACAGTAAGTGCAGGAGAAAGCACATGGTGATTGGTCTGTGTGTCGCCATAAGCTCCTTCCGGCAGTCACAGCACGAGGAGATTGGTGAATCCTACCAGACATAGAGGTTCTATTATGGAGGAGAAGTCATTAAGCAGAAGCTGGCTGGGGCAGCAGTAGAAGTGGTTACTTAGTTGACACAAGATCTGCGTCTCTCATCCACCCTCATTACATCCTCCCATTCCCGGTTACAGGACTTTTTCGGGCTGCACCCGCTCTATGGAATTCTCTCCCTCGCACAATAAGACTCTCCTCTGGTCTACAAACTTTCAAGCGTTCTCTGAAAACCCACCTCTTCAGACACGCTTATAATATTCCTCAACCACCCTCTTAACCTCAGTACATTACCCTATTACCACCCGTTACACAATTTCACACAAGACAACTACCCCCTGACCAACATTGTTGTGTAACAGGATCATTTAGCTTATGAGTCACTTCTATCTTTGGAGTCTCGCTGGGTCGAAATGCAAAATGTAGACATAACCTCATGTATCAAACTCCCATTGTCCCATAGATTGTAAGCTCTCTGTCTGTTTTACCCAGTTTGTTTACTATGTTTGTCCCCAATTATAAAGCGCTACGGAATATGTTGGCGCTATATAAATAAATGATGATGATGATGATGATGATGATGATGATGATGATTATAGAGGGCAAAAAGGCTACTTGGTGCAAGCATTTAGTGCCTCCACCGAGGGCTTCAAAGGACTTGGTTGTCTTTTTCTACCTCCTATTAGTGGTAGATACAACCTCTGGTCCTCTTCTCTATTGCTGGATCACTGCTCCCCACCAAAATATATCCTTACCAGAGTTGACACCAAGACTGGCTCCTCCAAGCCAGTCTCTGACCAATCACAATCCCCCCTGTGCAAGTACGTCACATTTCTCGTTCCTCAGATGCCAACTGTGGCCCTGTGCCTCAAAGCATACCACAAATATTAGTGTCTATTATAACAAAGAGTAAAAATCATGTTAGTAGAACTCAGAACCCCCTATACTGAGTGTGGCCCCATTTACTGCACCCTACAGTGGCCCCAGAACCTGCCATCAGTCTCGGCTAGGCCACTGCAGAGAGCTACATATCTGTTGAAACTGAAGTGGCCAAAATATTTTATAATTCTGCACTGAAAAAGTAACTTTCGTGAAACATTAAAGTTTGAACCCATCTCTTCTGTTACTGATTAATTCACCTCATTAAATAACGTAGAAACCAAAAGGTCGCTTCTGAACAACCCTTTGTCAAAACTGCAAGTTGCTTTTTTTTTATTTTTAGTTTGGTTTTGTGAATAACTACACCCAAGTTAATACAAAGCCAGCACTCCTCCCAGACCTCTCGCTCCTCTTATCTCCCCCCTCCCTGTAGTTGGGCAGTCCCAGCTTCACCTCCTGTCAGTGTGACACAAATTCTCTCAGGCAGTACACTGCCTACCAGACACTGATAGGGATCAGAAGAGGGGGAGAAAGGCCAGTCACGCAGAGAAAGCTCCTAAAATACAGCTGTGTGTATGCATTACAACCTCTGCGTGCCAAGACCAACCAGCTAACATGTCCGACAGTCCAAACGAAGGGTCGGCGCAGAGCGCAGAAGAACTGACCTCAGCACCTGCGGAAAACCCTTGTATTGAACTCAAAGTCGCTATGGAAAAATGGTGAGTGACCCTACGCGTTGGTTCTTAAGGGGTGGAGGTTTTGTGTCGCCTTTGCAAGATACGTCATGGCTGGATTTTTAGAAATATTAAAAAAAAAATCGTTAACGCAAATGTCAATTTTAGATTCAAAGTCATTTATCTATAAGCGTTTTACGGACTAAAATGTGAATGCTAGGAGCATGCTACTGAACCGTTCAGAAAAATATATCATGCCGATGAGATTAAAGATAATATAAGTCATAATTTTGAGAAGACAAGCCCAAATTTTCTCCGTCCCTCAGCATTTATTGAATTCAACATCAAACTGGTTCATGGCTATAAATATTTGCATTTTCCGTAACGTGACCTAATGCTATCATTACCAAATGAGTCAACTGATAGCTGAATGATTTCGGGCACACTGGTTCGTACACTTTTACTTTACGACCCTGACCCACAACAGCCGAAATCCTGTCGGTTCCAGTTTGTCTATAGTGTGCGCTGCGTTGTGTGATTTCTGGCAGAGTGTTTTCCGCTGTTTGGTTTTCCAGTGCAAAGAGTTAATAAGACACAAGATGGGAATGAAAACCCCTCTCTGCGTTTTTAGATTGATGATTATTATATACTGTGTATGTTTTGATATGGTGCTAGCGTAATGAAATACTTGATTACAAAATGAATGCTTCTCCTAAAATGGCAGATACTCCACTATGGAGATTACCCATTTCTGCATCAGGTTTATGGTGGAAATACAGCTGTGGATTTCTCCGTATGTGAAGGATCAGGAGATAATCTGGGTTATCAAATAACTTGGTGCATTAACTGCTATTAGTCTGCAATATCCTCGGACGGCATCTAACCAATCCTTGTTCTTTGCTGAAGTGACCGGTCTATTATTCAGATGTCCGAATTAAAAATCACATTTTCCTATTTCTATACGTGAACAGATTACAAGTGAAAATAGATAGAGAAATATATATCATCTGCATCCGTGTCTCTGATGATTGTGTAACATACACAACATGTCTATGTAACATGAGACCTATTAAAATATTCAGAGATTTAAAGAGACATGATCATTAAAACTGTATCATTTAAGTTTATGTTTAGGCACACAGTTTCTGTGATACGGTGCATAGGTATTTGGTGTGATTAATGTTTTGTACTCCATGGTTAGAGATGCTTCTAGTTGTACTCTTTTCAGAGACGTAACGCATGGCGGTCAATACGGCTAAGGATGATCTTAATGTCTACTGAACCTTTTTACAGTTTCTATTGATTGCAAACACATGTTATAGCATGCATACTAGACTGTCATCACTACTGATCAGGACTCAGACTAGCCCTGTAACTGGAGCAAGAGATACGGGAGATAGAAAAGTAGCTTTGAGATGCCCAAAGTTTGATTCGGACGTGTCAGCGTGCTCTTGAGGTTGGCACGCCCCTACTGTACATTGACTAAGGCCAAACGCCATTACCCGCCCGGTTCCCTCCTTAAAAACATAGGCTGTGGTTAGTGTCCTTTGCATTCAAAGATGTATCGGACAGGGCTGCGTTTACTGGCGTATATCCCGGTTCTGGACATGTGCTGAGTGATTTTGCGTGCGAGACGCTCAAAATCAGCAGACTCAGTGTGAGCAGCCACTTGGTACCTCATGCCTCAGAGGTCACATGAGGCTACTTTCTTGTGCTTATTGGTTCAGCCCACAAAACAGCTCCCTCCAATTTAAGCATTTGACGCATTAAGAGAAAACAGAACCAGGACTGGCTAGGGGTTTGTTTTTTTCATAACATTGAATCTCACGGTTTAGGATAAGATGTAGATTGCCTGATTTTAATCTGTGTGGTGCCGCTATACAATGCAATCCAGATCTGCCCATGTGTAATTAGCATAAGATCGTTATCAAAGTAAGACTACTGGAGGTATATTTACTAAACTGTGGGTTTGAAAAAGTGGAGTTGTTGCCTATAGCAACCAATCAGATTCTAGCTGTCATTTTGTAGAATGCACCAAATAAATTACAGCTAGAATCTGATTGGTTGCTATAGGCAACATCTCCACATTTTCAAACCTGCAGTTTAGTAAATATACCCCCTAGTCTTCATATTTAGCTGCAATCTGAGAATTAAATTCTTACCATTCTCTAAAAACCTATAAAGTTAAGAAAACTAGAAAGCAATACATTATAACAATAGATAGTAATGTCACACACACAGACATGATCACAGAGTGTGTCTTCCTACAGTCACTATGAGGAGAACTGCTACACAATATGAGAAAGAGGATTATCATACACACAGATATGATCACCAAGTGCCTCCTCCTGCAGTCACTATGAGGAGCCCTGCTATATAAGATAATGCCACACATACACAGATGTAGCCATGAAGTGCCTTCAACTATAGTAACTGTGAGGAGCACTGCAACATTATATAATGAGAAAAGACAATATGATACACACAGGCATGATCACATAGTGCCTCCTCCTACCTACCTAAACCGAGACATACTGTCCTGTACTTGTAGACTGTACAGGACATCCATATTTATATGGCAAGAACTTGGCTACAGACAGTGCACATGTCACACACGTGTTTGAGGAACTCAGAGTGTAATTCAAGCACCATGGAAATACCGACACAGCATTTTATATTTATGGAGGCTTGTCAGATATTACATGGTGTAAAATCTGTATGAGATGATCAAAGCTGGGGGTGGAGATACAGAAAATATGTACAGAAATGAAACTGCGATGAGAACATAGAGCATCGGTAGTAGCACAAAGCGGTGGATGTAAATATTATTCAAATACAGAAAATGCTAAAAACATTAATGCGGAATGTTTGATAATTCTCCATGACGTGATTTGCCGTGAATCGCCTCATTTTAACCCCGCCCACTGCGGAGAAATGACGTGATCACAGCATTGTGTCGTGGGACAGAGCCAAAATTACACCATTCACTGTGCCGTCTCCCCTCCAAGTATGCTAATAATCAATAATGGGTAATTTAACAAAGAAAATAAAAATAGAATTAAAGCATTCTCAAACAGTCTTTAAGCGATTTCTAGCAAAGCATGATGGGAGAGGCAGTCCACATACGGCGTGCCACAGGTTGGCTAAGGCAGTTCTGAATAATAGTAGTAGCCAGCTCCCTCAGTTATCACTATACAAGAGGTTCTCTCACTGATGTATATAGTACGACTCTGCCAGTGCCACTTAGTTCAGTGACCCGATGTCACGCTGCCACTCCTGTCACCTACTTATCAAAGTCTGAAATCCAGATCTGAGTGGTGATAACTGTATAAAAGATCAGCACTATAGAACTAGTGTATAATAATATAATAATGCATGTAAGTATCTACTGTACAATAGCAGATTGGAAAGAACTCCCATCATTTCCAAATGGAAAACCGGGACATCTTGTGACTTTAAATTTCCACCCCATAGTTAGTTCTTGAATAAGGTAAAACAGTTATAACCTGTTCCCACTTATCCTGGTCATTTGGTGCATCGTTAGTCTGAATTACGGTGAAATATGCATCATCGGTTAAAGATTTTAGATTCATTAAGGAACGTAAGCGCTGATACGTGAAGTATTTCGCGTAAAATTGTTCTGCACATGCTCAAAAATGAACGCAGCATCGTCCAATTAATCTTCAAACGCAAAGCACACTTCCGTCATCCTACGATTTTATGGGCGGAACGGGGAGGGGAATGGACATATGCATCTAGTCAATGTACAGTAAGGACGTGCCAAGCTCGAGCGCCCGCAGCGGAGTCCAATTCAAGCTTTGAGCATCTCAAAGGTTCACGTTTCTCTGTCATATCACTTACACCGGCTACAGGTCAGGTGTAAGTGCCGATCATTAGTGATGATGGCCATGTACACATGATAGAACACGTGTGTGCACAACAAACAGTAGAAATTAATAACATCCATATCACATGGAAATTGGAAATAAAAACTTTTTTTTTAATGATTTGTTATTAATGACTATATTATTAGCAGGTGACATTCATTTTATTTATTTTTTCTGTGCGTTCTCTTGGAACTTTATATCCCACATATGTATTGCACGTATCTGTGTGGAGTTTGTATGTTCTCCCCGTGTTTGCGTGGGTTTCCTCCGGGTGCTCCGGTTTCTTCCCACACTCCAAAAACATACTGGTAGGTTAATTGGCTGCTATCAAAATTGACCTCAGTCTCTCTCTCTCTCTTTGTCTGTGTATGTTAGGGAATTTAGACTGTAAGCTCCAATGGGGCAGGGACTGATGTGAATGAGTTCTCTGTACAGCGCTGTAGAATTAGTGGCGCTATATAAATAAATGGTGATGATGATGATCCTGCAGGGTCTTGTCTGTCAGAGCAGAGCGGACTTAAACCATTATTAGACAAGAGACGTCTCTTCCGATCCGATCCTTGTTGAATACGGATGTGCCTATGCCCAAATTACCAGCGTTTTCACAAAAAGCGCAATTTGCACTCGTTTTGTGTGCCTTAATGAATCAGGCCCTTGAAAGGGCAAAAATAAAGGTGACTGTCCTCAAAAAACCAGGACAGATGGAGCCTACGTCGGTGACTGCCATACGGCATTGTCTCTGAGAACAGTCAGCTGTGTGCAAAATACCACAGACGTGTCAGATCCTACTGATGTGAGGCTTCCGTGCAAATATTACTCTTATATTTGGAAACTTAGATATTTTGCTATATAAGAACGACCTCATTAGAAATACAACTTGCTGGTGCCCGCTCTCTGTCTATACCAAGCAGCATTTTAGCTGACCCACATTCTCCTGGGCACGTCGCCATGGTTACAGATTTCTGCTTGTCAACTGGATTGGCCTTTTCCTACCCAGCAACTGGGCACTGCCAGTCGTACAAGGAGGAGATGGCAAAGGCTATGCCAACCATTTTAGCTCCTGGTTGGAACATATTATTGAGGAAATACATAAACAAAACATAGTTTCCTATAGTAGGTCTATCATAGGTCTTGACTCACGCACGGTGCATGTATGTGAACTGCAATACAACCAAGCAGCACTTGTAACACATATATAAAATACGTGTCCATGTCTGATCTGGTAACTCTACCATATGGGCAAAAGTACATGTTTAAGTAAAGTTTTCTCCTGGACAAAACCATGTTACAATGCAAGGGGTGCAAATTAGTTTATTATTTTGCACATAAATTAAATACTGGCTGTTTTTCCATCTAGTACACAAATACTTCATAGGTTTATTTTTACACTGAAATGTAAAGCTGATCTAGGACATGTCCTACCCCAACTATAAATCTGTCATCACGTTTTAAATTTACCTCCCCCTCCAATGCAACATGGTTTTGCCCAGGTGCAAAGTTACTCCTTTTTTTATGCTTTACTTTCCTTAATGAATCAGGCCCCTTGCCTTTTACAGAAGATCCCAGAACTTGAGTGTAGTTCCGACCGTATTTCGAAACCAAACGGATCTCAAGATACGTTTCCATTTGTATCTGGGTATAGGAACGCTCTGAACGTTACTTGCCTTACATAGACAGAGCAGACTGCACGATACGCACAAGCGTTTGGTCACTAATAGGTCACATCAGAACACATTTAAAAAAAAATGTAAATTATAAAGTAAATTAATTATATATATGTATATATAATATGTATTTTACATTTTTTTTTTATATATACATTTTTTTTATTATATATAAAGATGTTTTCAATGCTTCCTGTACATACAATCATGGCCATCTTAACAGCATTATAGGCCCCCGGGCAAAGCAGTGCACTGGGGCCCTACCTACACATCCACTCACCCACTTATGGACAATTACTATGCGTATGTTTGTTTTAGTCAAGGTCAAGATATGTATTCGCAACAGCAAGATCGCCCGTACAGACAACAGCTGATACTGGAGTGATTAGTCCACCTAAATGTTTTAATAAAGAGGGTTTGAAAGTTCTGCATACATCTCCTGGAATAATATACTGAAAAGTTGGCAAGCCTATGGGGCCCCAATGCATGTGGGGCCCCCGGGCAACTGCCCAGCGTGCCCATGCGTTAAGACAGCCCTGCATACAATGCGTTTATATAGTCTATCTTACTTGCATACACATGTTCTGTGCTATTTAGTGGCATGAAAACGTGTAGTTTGTAATGCAAAGACTATGCCGTGTCAGTGATCACTATCAGCCGGCACTGACAACTGCCCTGTAGCTGGGGCAAGTGATGTGGCTAAACCAGGCGTACTTATGAGAAACCCAGGACTTGAAGCATCTGCATCTGTATCAGCACGTCCTTAATGTACATTACCTACATCCTTCATACTTGCCAGCTCTCCCTGAATGTCAGGGAGACACCCTGAACTAGGGGTGATCTCCCTCACTCCCTGAAGAGTCTGGCATTCTCCCTGATGCTGAGCCAGTACAAGACGTGGTTGGCTTCGCCATCTGTGGCATGATGACACAGTTCAGAAATTGTGTCCTATATCCATGTATTGATGCCTATGGGGGTGGCCATTTTTCATGGAGACCAAGGTTTAATCAAAGACTGACAGGTAAGACAACATGACTTCAGTAAGGCAGACAAAAATGTGAAAGACACTTCAGTCTCTAGAGATTCATTAGCTGCTTTTCTTTAACGTATACTTACCTACTCTCCCGGAATGTACGGGAGACTCACAAATTTCTGGGAGACCTCCTGGACTCCCGGGAGAGCAGGGCAACCTCCCGGATCTCGCCCCCGCAATAGATAAGTGGTGGGGGCGGTGGTTAATGACGCAAATATCGAGTCATCTTAGCCCCCTGCTGTAATTGGCCAAAATTGTGAGAATCGTTTAGGGGCGGTGCCAAAATGATGTGATTTGTCAAGCCCCGCCCCCGCATGCCCACCTCCCCCGGGATCTCCCTGAAGCCAACGAGGAAAAGTTGGCTAGTATGACATTTATCCGGTCCCTTCCCTCCCCCGTTCCACCTCTCATGTCGTAGGCTATCATAAGGGTCATTTGCATTCAGACATGACTTGCACGCAACGCGTTCATGGGCGTGAGCTCCGTATCTGCGCACACGCAGGGCTATTTAACGGAAGATACGTCACGCAAACGGACTTACGTCCGAACATGAATCAGACCCATAATGTGGCAACCAGAGATAATTAATTTAAAAAGAACTATTTGCTTGATGAGAAAATTACATTTGGGGTATTTACCATGTTGATAAATCTAATAATTATTAAAAATTACAATATTTGCCTTTAAAAGTGCAGAGAACGTTTATGGTATTTTGGACAAGGCACGGCACCATTTCAGTAGCCGCCTCAGGCAGCAGTTTGGGTAGGCCCAACCCCGTGTGTTTAGAATCTTAGTTTAAATAATTTTTGGCGAGAGGCCACATGTCAGCATATGCTCTGTAGGCTGCTTTCAAGCAGCTAAAATAATTTCAAAGCAATAAATAGCTCAAGCGGCAAGTCTTTACACGGACATACACGGTGCACTTTTGGGGGGGGCTTAGATGTGTTGCGAAATGTTTCTGGTGTGCCTAAGCCGCCCCCTTTCAGCATCTGGGTTTCAAGAAATTTGTGCTCCATGCGAAAAGGAGCCATAAAGTGGATTTTTATCTAAAATATGTTGGAACGCCATCAGTTTTTGCACTTGTTTTCTGACCGAGGGCTACATTTACCAAGCTGTGGGTTTGAAAAAGTGGGGATGTTGCCTATAGCAACCAATCAGATTCTAGCTGTCATTTATTTAGTACCTTCTACAAAATGATAGCTAGAATCTGATTGGTTGCTATAGGCAACTTCCCCACTTTTTCAAACTCGCAGCTTAGTAAATCTAGCCCCAAAAGTTTTACCAAAAGTCATTTTACAACATCAAATTAAGAGAATGAAAATTAGATTTTTAATAAAGCTATTCTACTTGCCCAAAATGGCATGGCAACTATTTTTGGGGTCTCCACCTTGGGGTAGATTTATCAAACATTCTAAAAAGGAAAAGTGGAGGGGTTGCCCACAGCAACCAATCAGATTCTAAGGGCTAGATTTACTAAACTGCGCGTTAGAAAAAGTGGAGGTGTTGCCTATAGCAGCCAATCAGATTCTAGCTATCATTTATGTTGTGCATTCTACAAAATGACAGCTAGAATCTGATTGGTTGCTATGGACAACATCTCCACTTTTTTGGAAGCCTCTATTTAAGAGCCACATGTGTAGCATTTATTTTTTTAAACACGTAGCACAGCGACCGTGTGGAATTAAGCAAATGGAACTGTGAATTAAAGACACATTTCATTCCATTTTATCAGAAGTTTTTCTCCATTATATTCTGTGGGTAAGGCAAATGGTACCAGAAAAATAACATGTGCTGTATTTATTTCGGGTATGGTACGTGTGAGGTATTTTCCTATCCTCACGATGCATGAGATTACTTGGCACCCTGGAACCATACACATGCATGACTGGCTGATGCGGACTGACAGGGAGCTGTTGATCTGACAATATCACCCCAGGGCAGACACTCCCTGCTCGCAGACAGGGGGGGAGATTGCTGAGTCAGTTTGGGCCTCATTAGCTGCAGATAAAGCGGGTAAGATAGCCTGAGCACAGTTATGCAGGGATAATGCGTAGAGTCAAGTTTTCTACCCCGTACACAGAGCGAGATGGAGAATTTTCATCCCCCGTTCCCTGCTCACTGTTGCTGGCTGATAGAGAGCGAGTATAACTTGTTATAAGTGTATTACCTCCCTCTCTCTTCACTATGTCCCCATGTACCGTCCTATCTGCACTTACAGATGTGAGCATATTTTCATATCTAGTAATAGTCACATGGATGAGACAACTTAACCCAGACCGAACCTATAGTTTTGCCAACCGTCAGCAAATTTACTGATAGCAAAATAGAAGCAACCCCCCCCCCCCACCCCCTCTTCTCCCGACACTGTGATAGTACACACAGAAGTGTCAAACCAATTATCCTGACATGGTGTAGTGAACCCCTTACATACAACCCCCTACCTCACCCTCTGCTGCTTCTAATGTTTGGTTCTGATTTCAATAGTGTGATATTGTGTTACAAATGCGAACCGTCACAAAATATTTATAAAATTGTCAGTAACAGTCACAGAGTACATCAAAAGCCCAATATGTCTAAGATATTCCAGCGTCAATTAGAGTGTCAATGTAAAAATAAAATATAGTCATTTTAAAATGCTTGTTGTCAACCTTCTCATTTAAAAGGCAACAGTGGTGGCATAGTGGTTAGCATTGTTATCTCACAGCTCTGGGGTCATGGGTTTGTTTCCGACCAGGGCCCTATCTGTGTGGAGTGGTGCATCCTCCATGTTTGCATTGGGGTGCTCCAGTTTCCAGTCCAAAAACATATTGGTAGGTTCATTGGCTGCGACTGTAACAAACACTGACTAGGACTAGTTTTGTCAGCAGCCAGTTAAGCTACCAATGTGTTTTTGGAGTGAGGGAGGAAACCGGAGCACCCGGAGGAAACCCACACAAACACGGGGAGAACATACAAACTCCACATAGATAATGCCATGTTTGGGTATCGAACTCATGACCCCAGCGCTGTGATTTATAGATTTATAATAATTTAGAACATACTTAGAGAGCAGACAGAACCCTGTTCTTGAGAAAGCTTCTAACTTGGAGGCAAATTCTCTGTGTAATAAGTGTTAAATGATTTAACCAAAGGAAAACCAGATAGATTTTTTGTTTAATTTGGTTTAGAAAGTCCTAGAAATAAACGTTTAACGGTTCCTGCGGTCTTACTAAAGCCGGAAGACGTACGTGTGCTACATGTTCAGCTGTCTGATGTGATTCTGCCATTCTGCTCCTGACCTATGTCCTTGGCATTGGTAATCCCAGCAGGAAATGAAGAGCACGGTCTGGCCTGCGGGCTGAAAATCTGAGTATGTCCTGTAAGACGTCTCAGGATTCCAGCAGCATATCTCCTATTACACCGTGTGTGTTACTGAGTTTAGGTGCTCCTGAAGTTCACACCTTCCAAGTAACCAATATCTTACCCACGCTAATTGTACAGAGTGATCTGATTATTATTTAAAATAGCTGCAATGAAATATAGTGTACTCTGGAGATGGAACGGTTAAATAAACAACCTTTATTTGGCAACATCACAAAGGTCCTGGTGAAAAAAATGTTGATTATTTTTCAACAAGACAATTCCAGCCCACAATAAAAGACGTTCAAAAGAAATATTTATGTTTCAGAATAGAACAAAACAAAATAGAAGACTATATTCATTCATTTTAAAATAATGATTAATAAATAATGATTTCTTTAGGTTGGGGATTTGTTGGAGGTTGGGGGTTTGTTGACGCTGTACATCAAATTTGGCGACAACTTACTCAGTATAACGAGAGCGTAGACATTGTTTTGATCGTGCAAATGTCTCTGCTATAACACAGATAGATAAAGATATTGGTTTATTGATTCAAGTCAGCGACTTGGGCTATGGGAGATACTCTCATGGAAATGAGCAGGTGGGATGGCAGGAAGATGGGGCAGTACCCTCAAATCAGGGCTATCCCCCCTAAATAGGAACAGCTGGGAAGTATTCTAAATAAATAAAACCCACAAACACCCTTTTGGCCTCTGAAAATCATGGCTGACCTAGAAAGCTACGGGGATTGTCGGTAAATAGGATACTGCAGGTGACATTGATAGAAACTGTTTTCTAAGTAACGGTGTTGAAAGGGAGGCGTTGCCCATAGCAACCAGATTCTACCTGTTCTTTCTTTACTTCAATTTTAATAATATTCAATTGGTTGCCGTCGGCAGCAACTTGTTTATTAGTATTGTGTAGCCGTATTGCACCACCAGGTGGAGCTATAGCACTCATCATGCTTCTTTCTATACTATATATGTATATATATATATAATTACAGAGCTGTCAATAATTCTGTATATTACCAGGGAAACAGTGCTTTGGATCATGTGTATCATAGATGATTATGATCACATTACTAGTCCTTAGTGTATTGGTTCTATTTCTTTATTTGCTGATTTTTGCTAAAGCAACAGTGTTCAAGACATCTTTGTAAATCTGCATTAAAAGTTTTGTAGTTCAGGGATATTACTAGTTCCTCTTTGATAGGCTGCACTCATATATATATATATATAATATTGGTGCAGCCATACCTCACATCAGAAAGATCATAACATATTAAGCCACAGCTCCTGTCAGGGTTGCCAACTGTAAGACGGACACAAATCAAATTGATCCATGTCAGTAAGAAGGAAAGTAATGGTTGGTAAATACCAGTCCTCACCTGTCTCTACAGCAATATGTGCAGAAATGCAGAAACAGTGATTGTGAGATCGCATCAGGCTGTAAAGCCCTTTATGTAAAACACCTGGGCGCCATTTTGTTGTGGACACTGCTTGCAACTTCAGTTCTAGACCCATTTTAAAATAGAATATTCGTCAGTGGAAATAAAATGCTGCCAGTAAAATGTTGCTGCCATCCACTCAATCAACAACTTGTTCCACCTGTGCCATGTCCTTTTCCCCCATAGGCCGCACTGCTTTTGACTTCTAAAACTCGTGACTGTTAAGAGGTCAAGTTCAGCCAATAAAATGGCTGCCTGCATGTATTGGAGACAGGTCCATTCTAAACTCTCTAACTCTATTTACGTGTGTCTGGTTTAGATAGAGTGTAATGAAATGTATAACTACTATAGTAGTAAGGGGTGCAGATGTGACAGGGCCCTACTGTATATGTTTTTGTTTTTACATTGTTGGTGGTACATGGGGACCATTACAAAACTTTGCTATGGGCCACATTAATATCTAGTTGCACCCTTTACCAGGGGTATAACACACGATCCCCAGGCCCTATACCAGTGTTGGCTAACCTGTGACACTCCAGGTGTTGTGAAACTACGAGTCCCAGCATACCCTTCCAGCAATAAGCTGCTATATATTGACAAAGCATGCTGGGACTTGTAGTTTCACAACACCTGGAGTGTCACAGGTTAGCCAACACTGCCAACTGCACCGATTTAACGGCCATAAAAGGGGTGGGGCCTACAAACCCAGCATTTGCCCCCAAAGTGAGCATTTCTGGGCAGCAAGTGGGCTTCTCAGGGCAGGGTTTGTGCAGGGCTTATATTGGCCCGAATCCGTGTTGGGAGGTTTGCCTATTGAAAAAAATATTTGAGAGTGTCCATCCCCGCTGAGGAGCCCCACTCTACTATTCTGACCATGCAGAATGACCGCCACAGGCGCAGTGAAGCGCCAGTCCCTGCACATGATCAGAATCGCGGAGCCAGGGGGCATCCAGCGTGCAAGGAGCAGAATGGCCGGGCCCACCACCCAGTCACATAGGCTACTCCCAGACTGTGATAACAATAATAGGCACTATTGGCACTGATTTGCTTGTACATGTTTTATTTCTCATGCAGCACAGCAGAGAAAGGAGAAGAAAACTGCCAGGAACTAATGCAAGCCTATAAAGAATGTATGAAAACCCTCGGACTGAAAATCTAACGTATGCCTAGGTAAATCTACTCCCGTTCACCAGGTTTTAAGAGTATAATGCGAGGAAAGCTCCCTCAATGTGGTCTATTTTCAGGAAATCCACACAAAACTTGCATATAGTGGAGGCAGCCATTTTGTTGGCTGAGGCATAAGTTAATTCCTAAATATGGGGACAATGACAAAATGGCTTCCTGTACCGGAACACATATATCTAAAGTCCAGCGTTGCCAAAACAGCATTATTCTTACATATGTTCCTTTTCCCTCTACAGGTAAAGTTATTCCTGAGAGAGTCTGTGTGTTTTGAGTCCTCTACGTACCCAGTCATCTTGTCCTTTCCAAATCCGACCATTACCCTGGGACGAACAGATGGGGTGTACTACTCTATGTGGTGAAGCGCTGTTTAATCATGTTCCAACTGCAGGACATCCGTTTACCTTGTATGAGCGCCAAGTCCTCATGTAACTGGGCCAAAAGCAGACTCCTAGCAGGATGCAAAATACCTTGGAATGATCACTAGAATAATTTAAAAAAAATGAAACTTTCTACATCTAGCATTTATTTAAATTCCCATATAGGAGTGGTTGCATATGCAGCGTTCTGTAGAAAAAGGTCCAACAAGAAAGACTGATGGGAAACCGGGATAAATCAGGACTTAGTAAAAAATATGTATTCTCCTGTTCTCTATTGTGGATCAGTGTTGTCCATATATCGCTGGATTTGTAATATTTACGTGTACGCTAGTACTGCTAATCAAACTCAGGCATAATGAAGTATTTTTTTCCGTATTACCCTTAAGGCCCAAATACTGTCAAAAACAAGAAATTTGGAACTTTTATTTGAAAATGTTAGAAGTGTCGAAATTTTATCGATGAATAAATAAAAAGAGGTTTTCTTGTTGGATGAAATTTTTTTGTGTGTATGAATCAAATACCTCTGGTACCACTAGTGCTTATATTTCTACACAATTTCTGGGTGGTTCACGTTAATCCAGAGACACCGCCCACCCACAGCAGTGAGGTTAAGGGCCTGGACACACAACATTTTTGTCTTTGAGAATTTGGGAGGAGGGGACATGAACGTAGGTACCAGCCAAGCTCCACTGAGCAAACAACTGAAAAAATCAGCATGAACTATATAGAATCGGTCTAGTCCCAACCTGCAGCATGGTGCCAACATTTGATATTGTGCATTGCGGAAGGATTCATCTCTTCTGTCACATGGTCAGTGAAGAAAATCACACATCATGCACACTATGGGGAAGTCGAATTAAATTGTTTTTATGGCATTTACTGGTGGTTCAGTGTCACTATATATTGTATATGCTGTCTGGTCGTGCAAGCTCAGCTTCTTTTTAATTTGGGACCCCTGCTTGTCAAACATCAGCTCCTTTTTTGTGTTGCTGTATTTGTGCTCTGCAGCGCCATACACTGGGGAAAACAGGAAATGCATAAAACTGGGACATACAAGGTAGACTAAATAAATGCAGACATGGTGGGGACTGGGCCCAGTGTGTCGCTCTGCACATCAATCAGAGGTTTCCCACTGGAACCTCCCCCTTCCCGTACTACAAGCGGTACTTAAGACTTCTATCACACAACCAATTTTGTACAATGATGCCTATGGTGCCTCCAAAAAATCTGTCCATATGGTGCAAGCTTAATTTAATGTTTATTTGTTAGTCTGCAGACACTGCACGCCATTAAGTGGATTTGCAGGTGAGCAAAAGTACAGTCCACCCCTCAAAATACTGCCAAGCACAACTGAATTATATTTATTCTAATAAAATTCTGCTTGTTTGACCCTCATTATTCTTAGACCACAGAGTAAGGAGAACATCAATGATTGAAATGTCACAGTTTTATTACTATCCAAGTTAATGTAGAGGTGTTTTAGGAGTCTATCTAAAGCTTCGAAGTAAGTAATGACCAAATTCCAATTACCAGCACTACAAAAGGTGGTGTAAAACTCCTGTCATTTTCCAAAACTAAAAAGACGCCAGCTAGATCGGGTGTAATCTTCACCACTACAAGTCGTTAAGCCAAGTCATCCTGCACAGCGACATATTAGGCTTGTGTTTGTGCAGAGAATCCGACACATGACTCGGTTATCTGCATTCCAAACCATTGATTCCTGATCATTTTCACCTATCCAAAGAAAGTTCCCCCAGAACACTGCTATAGCCAGCAATAGACCTGCCATTTCTACTGTAGATAAAAATGCAAAAGTCTTCGTTGCACACATTTGAGGTACCTCTTTGGTATGTTAGCTCTCAATTTAAAAACACATATGTATGGCCCAAATATATGGAACTCTCACTGTTTAGAGTTATGACCATCCTATTAGCAAAAGCGCCATGGAGTGGCCGGTGGCTTTAACATACATTTGCAAATGTGTGCAACTAAGACTTTTGCATTTTTATCTACATTAGGAATGTCATGTCTTTTGCTGGCTATAGCAGTGTGCTGGGGGATTTCTCTGTGTGTTTGTTCCTTTTAGGATAACAGCACCCTTTCAAGCACCTATGAGCTTATAAATTGATTGAGCAACTTCCACTTCTGCATTTTGACCTATCTTATGAAACACAGAATTGTTCCTGCCATTGATGAAATTTTGCCAATACAGTTGACGCAGGAGGAAAAAGCACCTGTCATCCAAGTTCACCTTTATCCATGTTTGTGAAGGACCCCCAGACCCCAGTGACTTATACTCTGCACTCAGTACTAATTCTACATTATTTACATTTACACACTAGGTGAACTTTACGATTACTACATGAGAGAAGTCAGTAGTAAATAATTTTTTCAGAAATGTACCCAGAAAATACAATTCTAGTTATTTATGATCATTGTGTTTAGTTTTATTTTGTTTTGGGTTTTTTTCTAAATAAAAAACAAAATCACACAGCTCAATGTCAGTTTATGAAGTGAAAACCTTCCCAGCCAGCAGGTTACTCCTGCCTACCCTCCTACGGGATGCCAGTTTTCACAAGTCTCCTGATTTTCAAAGATGGAAAGAGAGTGCCATCAGCAGATCAGAGGTACGGTTTGGGCAGATCAAAGGCGTGGCCGGTCTTGTCCAATAGGAAATGTGAGCTATGCTTGCTTGGAAAACTTGAGAATACACAGATATGTATTTAAAGTTGACCTGTCACTCTCTCCCAGAAGGGGAGACATTTTTTAGGCTGAACCAACGTCCTTGAGAACGAGCCTATCGGTTCATAAGTGCCTCAGAATCCTTTAAATTGCAGATTGTCTAATGGGATCTGATACAGGTCAAAAACCCACGTCTGGAGGTATTTCAATTGCTGACCTCACTGCTCCTGTGTATGAATCGATCAATCCACACAGTGTATTTCTGTAGAACAAGTCTGCCAAGCTGTCAGTCACTCTCTGTCTGTTCTATTAGAGAAGCACATCCCCCCTAACAGGGCAGCCTGCTGCCAAGGATTTAAAAGGCATTGGATAGATTTAGTATATACAAATCACTTATTTCATATTTATTATTCAGATCAGTAATAAACAGCCTTCTGTGTATGTCAACGTGAAGTAATAGCTTTAATTGCCCTTTACATAACCTATTTCAGAAACACGCCCTTCTCTGAATAGCACAGATTACCTCACACTCAGGACACGGGACACATGACCATTAAACAATGCTTTATAACTGGATAACCAGGCCCGGCCAGTCCCTAAACAGGTGAGGTAACTATCTGATACTTCAGAATATTCCAGTGGATTAATGAGCGATAGAAGAAGCAGGAAATCGCATTGGATAGAATAATCAAAATAACATTTTACTTCTCATACAAATAGATAGCAACCATTCACTGAGAGACCAGCAGTTCTAATCTCACACAAGGTCTGTATATGAGCGGAGTCACCGTGATTTAGCCTTTTACATACGGAAATGTGCAACAACCATAAAAACAAACATTGTAGGCTAAAAATATACAGTACTTCTATAATAAGTACCTAGCATTTTACACACGGAGTAATACACAATCTCCATTACGGGTTGGGATTTTACAAAGTTTGCAATAGTTTCAGTTTTAGACCCATTATAAGTGTTGAACAGATACAAGATGTCAGATAAAACACCCAACGTATGAATTTTACACATTTAGGGCCATGTATGAATACAGAAATCTACATTACATGCACATAATTAGGTTGCACCCACCATCTAAACACAGTATAGGAAGACATTTTTGGGAGCACAATCAATGTTCATGTGAACGCAGCCTATCAACCCTCTATAAACCGGTGAGATCGCTGGTTCCCGATGAATTAATAGGCTGCACTCTCATGACATTGGTTCAGCCATTTTGTACTTCATTGCCAGTGGTTCCCGGTGAAGCGATTCAGCTGACAAGATGGCTGCCTACAACGTGCGAGTGCAACAAGGGATGGTAAATATAGTCAAAATGAATTCTGAATTCCCTTCCAGGGGTAAGTATTATGAACGAGAAGAACTAGAATTACTCTGTGACCTATTCTCAGATTAGAGTTTTTGTAGTTATTATCCGGTATATGACTTTACCCAGATACAACACAGATAAATTAGGTAGCTTTCATAAATAACACCGATTGTCATTCGTTGCTTCACAGAAACGTGGTGATTGAAAAGGAGAGGAAATTATATTAGGCTACATCATATTAAAACTGTACAGCCAAATACCCCAAACGATCTAACCGATGAGCAGTTTTATGATCATTTCTAACAACCATTGTTCTTTTAAAACAGGGATGTAATTATAATTATGCAATAATGAGTAAAACACTGCCAAGAAAATTGTAGTATAAATATATCACCACTAATAACTTTAGGTTTTCCAGATCTAGTCAGACGTATGCACCTCTATTTGAAAAGATTATCTCTGAATGTTAGACGTGGCGGCCATTTTGTCTCTATCCAGTTGGAAGTGAAAAAAAAAAAAAAAACCTGCTTCACTTCAAACTGGATTCTTAAAGAACAAATACTACAAATCAGATGGTTTCCATGATAAATAATCAAATTACTATAGAATATGAAGGTAATTTGGTGCTAAATCATTAAAGGAAAACAAAGCTGATGTGAATTGCAACCAGTAGCAACTGACCAGACCTTACCTTTGACCAATCTAGTGCTAGTCTAACGAAGACTCTGATTGGTTGCTATTCGGTACCAGGCTTCGGCCATTTGGATAATAGCATTTTGTAGATGGTAGACATTAAAGACGGGGATGGGAGCTGGAGACGGTTAGAAATATAAGTGACATCATGTGGATTTCTTATTTAGTAATAAGGTGTTTTATTAAGAGTAAAACATATTTTACAAACCTGCATCTGTACATGTGCCTATTAGGAAACAAACAGCGTTTACCCACTACAGAGCCCAGTCCGCCCACGGGACCCTCAGTTACCACAGGTGGCTCTAACTGCGCCATTAACAACAGGGCCAATCATGCCATTACTCTGTAGTGAATAACAACAAAGGGGGAACAAAGCCTCTGGTTCCCCAGACAAGACTATATTTATAAAGAACATGTGCTGCCCTATGAAGGTTTAACGTAGGAACGCAAAAATTGTCTCAAGCAGCCTGCAAAAAAAATAAAAAAGAGGAACGGTCTTCTCTTTCCGATATAGTTACTACAAGGAGCGGTGTGGATGGGAGTGTGTGCGGCACGGGAGATATCGGGAATAGGCAAAGGCTGGCACTAGCGTTGAACACCCTGCATAAGTCGGATTAAGGCCGACAGTAGGCCAACAATTTTAAATTCCAACATTGGGATTTTCGATCTCTCGGACAATGATGTCCGTGCCACTAAACTACATTTCCCCATCCAGAACACAGAAAAAATAAAGATAAAACTCAACAGTCTGTGTAGAATAGTGCTTGACAAGTTAGTCCCGTCGCAGATTGTTCAGGCGCTCCTCCAAATCTGCATCAGCGTCGGCCAAAGCGGCGGTGGGCTCTCCTTTCTTCGCTCCGGCCACACTAAGTGAGCCACCGGTGGAGGGCAGGTCTGCAAGACACAGAGAAGTCATCAGAAGACCAAATTATTGCAACTACTATCAAAGATAACCCGAGAATATATCATATCTTTATTTGGATTAAAAACGGTCCAAATTTTACACATCAGACATCGCTCCCTCTAAAATGTGAGCTTACTTCAAATGGTTCCATTGACAAAGAGGCTTTGATAGTTCCCCTAACCTCATTGGTACTTCAAGCCATCAAGTGAACCCACGAGTGGGTTGGGGGAGTGACACGATTGACACTGAGCATCATAGGAATTTAACAGCACAGGGAGTAATAAATCTGGGTGAATTGTTGCTTTTCGCCTGGGAAACTGTAAACACACAGAGTGTGCAGCTATGTTGGGGAAATCCTAGAAGTTTTGTTGTTTAAACATTGTCCTCTATTCTCAGAGGCTCTGAATAACTAAGTTTTAGGTGTTTATTAAGTAAACCCATTACTGTAGAAACAACGTCAACTAGTGCAGTGTGCAACACAGTGGCTGAGTGGAAATGCATGCATTTACCTGAAGTATACAGCTGGCTAGTGTACCAGTCTAATAATGCTATGCCCATAGTTTAATCTGTTGTATGAGCGGGAGTCTCCTGTGTCTCTTGATACTCACTCGAATGCTGCCACATAAAACGTGGTACCACACTTGTGCATATTCAGGGTGATCATGCAGATGCACACAGACTGGTTTACTTGGTCTACGGCTGGCAAAGCTGTGGCTCTCCAGGTGTTGTGTAACTACAAGTGCCAGCATGATTTGCCAGCTGGCTATCTACTGGCAAAGCATGCTGGGACTTTAGCTCCGCAACACCTGGAGAACCACGGGTTGGCCAGGCCTGATCCTTGCCTCATAGCCTCTTTGTAAGGCGCTATAACCAGGTCATGTACAGTGAGATCTTACCTGGTCAGTATGAATGACAGTCACTGGATAAGCTCACCATAAACCACTCAGCAGGAGGAGGAAAAGGAACATATGTAGGAGAAGGGCTTATTTTCTAATAAATACTCACTGGACAGCTCATCTGTCAGGTTCAGACCCAGTTCGTCCAGGACCTGGGACACCACAGCGTCACTAGAGAGAAAAGATCAGAGCCATTAACTCTGCAACTTATCTGTATTTCATCTCAGCTGCAGCCCTACAGGGGGCTAAGTAAGACCAGAGAACAACGCTGACTGCAATATCTGTAGTATGGTCATATTATGAACAACGTGCTCCCACAGGTATCCGATGTATCCATATCACACGGTCAGTGGATGGGAAGACGCCAATCAACGATGGAGCAGGTCTGGATTTTGGGCGTAGGGCTGAACAGCTCCGACGAGTTTTTCTTGGGACGCAACAGACCCTCAGTATCCCACAACAACAACACGTGAGCGACCAGACTCCTGCAACTTGACTATTGCAGACAGAAGACTGTTACACCCAAGCAGCTCTTTCACTATCTCTTTTATGTCAGTCTGTCTTTCTCGTCCCCACTCAATTCTCTATCCGCCTGTTCTCTATCCGCCTGTTCTCTATCCGCCTGTTCTCTATCCGCCTGTTCTCTATCCGCCTGTTCTCTATCCGCCTGTTCTCTATCCGCCTGTTCTCTATCCGCCTGTTCTCTATCCGCCTGTTCTCTATCCGCCTGTTCTCTATCCTTCTATTGGTGGTTAACACATAAAAACACATCAGCTAGTTAATGATAGTACAGCTACCTGTTACAGCACAGGAAAAAGTGACAACGGAGACAAAAGTCACAAAAAGCTACAGAGAAGAACCATTGATCTACCATGCAGAGACTTATCCCAATAATCAAATTAAAAATATAGATTTAAAATGCTATAAAGTAACACACATACCCTTCTTTAATCCATTTGCAATCTTAAATATAAACTATTCTTTAATCAATTTGAATTTGGTGTCCCCTTTAAATAAAGGATGAGAATATATACAAGGTACATACGTCTCTTCTTCATCATCTTCATCGCCCATTGCATCATCAATGGCGTCATTCATCATCTCCTCCTTCATGTCCATAATTTCAGACTGTTTCTCGAATTCCATCATTATTTTCTGGATCTGGGGCAATTTCAGCTACAAGAAAATGCAGGAAAAGTAGAATTTCATATCAGAAGACCAGAAAAGAAGACATTCTTAATTTATCAACGTCATGTACATATAAACAGCACACTGTAAGCTCAACAGGAAAAGAAGCGAACCAACAACGCTTAGAGTAAAGGGAAATCATATGTAAAATCCCCTATGAGCATAGAGGATGATGGGTGAACAGTGGTCCTGGGTATAAACCCCCTCCCACAATTCTAATACCTGCGGAAATGGCCGGAGGGGGCCGTGATTGCATTTAGCTCTCGTCAATACACGTATTGAGGACTTGTCTATAAAGATTCTTGGAAAGGACACAAAATAACTCGCGTCAAGATTGCGACACCCCACGGTACAGGTGAATGGCTACCTCACCTGTCTGTTCATGGTAGCCATGGCTTTGGTCACCCCTTTCATAGCCTGAGCCATGGAATTGTTAGACTTCAGGGTCTGGATCTTCAGCGACACAGCCTGGATGTTTGCCCGCATCAATATGAACTTCTTGACATAGCGGCGAGTACGCACCAAATCCTTAGCCATAATTTTAACAGCGTCCTGATAGAAGAGAAGATTAAAATAAGAAGCATGTCATTAACAGAGATACTAGTAATACTGGAAAACTATAAATGTACGGGTAAATAAAAGCTACTTTCACACTTTAGTCAAATATTACTCTCCAGCACTGTAATTGCTATTTATTTATAATATTTGGCTGCTAGCTGAGATATTTAACATCATGGTAAAACATACGTACTGCAACCCATAGCAAGAAGATATCTGCTTTCATAACATGCACCCGACTCATCAAACCTACTTTATGTTATTTGTTTACAGTACATTCAGACTATTTGTGTCACGTTAGTAAATAGTCCTTTTATTTGGATGTATTTGTCCTTCTATAGGTAGCCATTTCAAGTTGAGGGGTAGATTAAATGTGATGTCAGAGCAGAAAATCCCCTACAACTCAATAGTTTACCTGTCTATACTATATCAGTATTAGCAGCCTATCAATTCACCAAGGACCAGTGACATCACAGTCATTAATATTCATGACAGTGCAGCCTATCAATTCACTAGGAACGAGTGACATCACAGAGTCATTAATATTCATGACAATGCAGCCTATCAATTCACCAAAGACCAGTGGCATCACAGTCATTAATATTCATGACAGTGCAGCCTATCAATTCACCAAGGACCAGTGACATCACAGTCATTAATATTCATGACAGTGCAGCCTATCAATTCACCAAGGACCAGTGACATCACAGCATCATCAATATTCATGACAGTGCAGCCTATCAATTCACCAATTACCAGTGACATCACAAGGTCATAGTGTGACAGATGTCACTAGTTCCAAGTAAATCAATAATCTACATTCTCATGAATATTGGTTAAGCTCATAAAATTGCTGCATCCACTGTATGTAGGTTGCAAACTCAATACAATTTAACCTGTGGGTATACAATATATTATATAAAAAAAACAAACAGTAGAAATACCACACAAACTGAATAATGAGACGTGCGTGATTTCACCCATTTTTAGATACTCTTAAGTCTCACCATTTGACCCTGTTTCGCCATTTTCTTGATGTCTCCAATTATTTTCTTTTCCTGTTGCTCAAGTTTCTGCCTTTCCCGATCAAGCTCTCTCATGGCGCGGGTGAGAGCGCGCTGGTTCTGCCGCAGCATCTCCTCTGGGGTTTTCCGGCGTCCAAATAAAAAATCCATATTTGCTTCTCAGATCTGCGGAGACAAGACATTAAAAGCGTATTATGGGCACTGCTAGATTTCTCGTGTAAGAGCAAGTATAGTCTTAAAGAGTATCAGCACCATGACAACTGTTTAAGCATATTTTACTATCTATGAAAAAAACATATCTGTTTGAACCAGAGAATGAATTTAATTTGGGATAAATGAAAAAAAATCAAAGCTGTAAAATTTTCTTTGTGCTAGGCCAGTGTTGGCTAACCTGTGACACTCCAGGTGTTGTGAAACTACAAGTCCCAGCATACCCTTCCAGCAATAAGCTGCTATATGTTGGCAAAGCATGCTGGGACTTGTAGTTTCACAAACACCTGGAGTGTCACAGGTTAGCCAACACTGTGCTATACTGCAACTCCAGTTAAAAATACTGTCTAGCACCTTTCTTCAAGTGAAGAATTGAAATACTAAAATAAAAGGTATTCAACTCAGCAATAACAATGGACCTGCAGCATATAAGAGGGGACTACCTCTAAGAGACAGGGGGTTCTTCCATTTAATGTGATCAAAGTAAAACACTTGTAGTAGATAAATTGTTACCACAAGCTAGCATTATATTATTTGATTTGCTTGAAATTCCAGACATTACCGATACTATTACTGGATAGTTTTTGTTATTCTTCCTTGTTATTCTACTCTTTCAGCGTCATCAACTTGGATGATTTTAAAGACACAACATCTGCTGTGTACAGTAAAACAAATTTTATATTTGTTTATTTATTTTTTTAACTTCTTTATGATGGCAACTTAATATTAAATATTTTCAGTAATCGTGAGTTTTACAGTAATACATTATTCCAACACCATGTTTATTATCTATGGCGTCTACGCTGTCACCGGTGTTCAAAGGAGTCTAACTTTACCTTTGCAGTCTGGTTGGGCCGAAATGCAAAATGTAGACTTAACCTCATGTGTCAAACTCCCCTTGTCCCATAGATTGTAAGCTTGCGAGCAGGGCCTTCTCACCTCTTTGTCTGTTTTACCCAGTTTGTTTATTAGTTTACTATGTTTGTCCCCAAATGTAAAGCGCTACGGAATATGTTGGCGCTATATAAATAAATGATGATGATGATGATGAACCATTGCTGTATTGTTAGAACACTTAATTGTGGATCTTAGCACCTATTATACATAAGGTTAAGTATTACTTTAGCTTTTATTTTATTTTTCTCTCCTATTATAAAGACAATACAGACCCTATGTCCCCTCCCTGCTATACCCCCAGGGAGGGTCTGCCCTATTGGGTGGGATAAGTGGGTACAGGACCCCCAGGGCTGACATATTAGGTCAGACTTGGCCAGGCACTACCTGTCCAGCTGCTGTGGAACTACAAGTCCCAGCATACACCCCGTGACCCCAACACATACCCCTAGTGTACAGTGGAGGGCACAGGGGGGTAACTCACCTCTGCCCGGGGACGGTGGATCAGTAACTGCTCCTCTCTCTCTCTCGCTCTCTTCCTGTTTGGCCGGTCTGTGACGTCACGATCACGAGTGGACGTGGGAGCGCCGCCGCCGCGTCACTGCTGGTCACAGTGAGCTGTCTGCGAGGTGAGACTCTAATCTGACAGCTCCGGACACTAGGAGAGAAACAGTATGATATTGTGCTGTACTCGCCTGTACAGTCTGCTGCCCGTTTCCCCGAACTGAAAGTGGTCTTCAGGAAAATGGCCGCCGCCAGAGAAGAGTTCACTTTTCTCTCTAGTGGTGAATGGCTCATGACTGAGTGGTGAGCCCAGTTGTATTGTTTGTTTGAGTCATTGCTGTCATTTCCCCTGATTGACAGATACAGTCTTGGGTTATAAAGACCTTGGTACTGTGTATTTTATTTTTATATTTTACCTGGAAGCTTCTGCTTGCTATATCCTGGGATAAATTAAATATTTGATGTGAAAAATTAAACTTCAGTCTATAAATAGGAGCAGCACCCATCATAGTACCAGAATGGTGGACATGGGCTCATGGGCAGCACAGCGGTTAGCATTGCTGCCTCCCAATGCTGGTGTCGCGAGCTTGATTCCCAACCGGCCCCATGTCCGCATGGACTTTGTATGTTCTCCCCGTGTTTGCGTGGGTTTCTTCCGAGTGCTCCAGTTCCCTCTTGCACTCCACAGACATACATGGTAGATTGACTGGCTACTGATTATAATGGACCCTAGCGTGTGCTTGGGTGTTAGGGAACTTAGACTGTAAGCTCCTGTGGGGCAGGGATGGATGTGAATAATAAATAATCTCTGTACAATATAAACAATAACAATGGCTTTGGGCATCATGGAGCGCTGGAAGACTGAATTATACTGATGGATCGGTGGGCACGTGGAGCCACCTGAACGTATTAGACCCCAAACTGGAAGCTGCAGCAGACCAGGACCAGGACTCAATGTGCTGAAAATCAAATTGTTTCTTTAAAAATACGGGTTAAAGAGCAGGTAAAGCACCTATTTGACATTAAAGGCATACTAACACAGCTATAGCATTCCCTTATAATTCATCAAAATGTTGTTATAAAGAAACACATTTAGATAAAATATTGTACAAAAAGGCTTCCTGTACATCCTGTAACATCGTCTGCTACTAGTGTAAGGTAAACAGCTTACTTGAAGCGCCATCATCGTTCAATAATACCTTGTGTGTGTGTGTGTGCGCTCTAATGCTCCAACAACCTCCATCCACACCACTCCCTTATTGTAGACAGAAATACTGTAGTGTCCTATCCATACCTCTCAACTTTGAATGTTAGCCAACTCTCTTGAGAGGGGGGGGGGGTAGAAGGGACCATCGAGGATCACTTATGGGCGATACTTTACTTTTTGCCAGGTTAATCCTGAACAATATAAAGTACCTCAATATGTCATATCTGAAAACTTACATTTTGGGGGTTCAGTAGTCCTTTAGATTGGTTTTTAATACACTTAAACCAATTTGAATTTGTGTTGTGCTTTATACAATATCAGTCAGGAAAAGAAATCAACACATTTTTCCTAAGTGGTAACGTATAAACCATGGAAGGCATTTATTTGTATAGGGAACTTTGTTGTTGATTTGAGTACGTCTGTCTTGATCAGACTAAAGTGGTTCTGAATTACACTTTGTTTTTCAATTTGCAAAACTTTGTGAAACTAGATGACAATCATAAAGTATTAAATAGATACAGACGTGTGTCCCAATGTTGAAGAAACACAAAGTTGCGGTGTCAAAGGGCAAGTGCTGGCCCGGCGCTCCCATTAGGCAAGGTTAGGCACTTGCCTAGGGCGCCAGGCTCTGGAGGGCGCCACAAGAATGTAAATTACTTTAAAACTGTGCAGCGACCGCTGACCATACCTGTCACGGCCGCCGCACAGCATTCAGATGCACGGGGGAGGGGGGAGAGGCTATTGCTCACCACTGCCGCCTCTCTGCTCCGTCTCCTCCCCTCCACTTACTAGTGTCAGTGAGTGGAGGGGAAGAGACGGAGCAGAGAGGCGGCGGTGTGACAAGGTAAGGAAAGACGGGGTGAGGGGGGCGCTGGCGCCGATTTTTTCAAAATGCCTAGGGCGCCATGGACCCTAGCACCGGCCCTGGGCAAGTGTGTGACACGTTGAGAAACAAGTGTCTGTGTGCGAGGGGGGCAGGGTCTGCAGCTAATTTTAATGTTGTGTGTTTGAGAGCACTACTTATAAAGGCAAATACATACAAGTTTTATTAAACACATATAGCGTTGCCCACGGTGATAGAGGTGTTTGCTTTCAGTCTAAAGTGCAATAGAAAAATGCCATTTAAAATGTTATGGGTTGTGATGGACAGCACCCCCGTATTTTTTATAAATACCTTTGAGATAAAATGCACTCTCTTTGAAAACTGTTGCAATTTATAGATTAAGCAACTCATTTTACAGCAATGCTTCCCGTACCTGCTGGTCAGTCCCGCACATTGGCTCAGAAGTAATTGGACACATTCCTCTTTAAAGACTTGGATTAAGTAACTGATCTTTTGCCCAACTCTGTATGAACTGCTCATTTCAGGTCATAAGATTGCAGTTGAGTCAGCACTTCATGTCAGTCATTTAAAAAAAAAATTCTACTGCAGCCATTGTGTTGTGGATTTGTGCGTTTGGGGCAGATGACGTTCTCCATGACCCACATCCCGGGCTGGTACATTCTTAGCCTCTATTACTGGGGTTCTTTGTTACCTCTTGGAATACAGCACACCTAGTCATTTTAATAGTGAAACACTAACACACATCCAAGGGTCTTCCACTTTATTGGCATATCTGACTTTATTTGCTAATTGTGTAATCAGGGTCTGATGGTTTATTGCAATACATTAGGGTAAATTCCTGCAGGAATGCAGCTAATTCTAAGGAGAATACAATCTTTCTAAAGCTGGGTGTACACTGAAATATCAGCCAATGAACAATTTATCGGTGCAAGTTGCCCTACAACTAGTATAATAATCAGTCATCAAATCAGAACATCAGGTAAGTTGTAAAGTGTGGTAGATGGACAATTATTAACCTGTGTGTGGGGTCAGGTTCCAAAAGCGCCAACAGACACCATACGCTGACATTCTGGATAGTAGCCCCGTTTCTCAGTGTTCAGGTGGGATACCAGTATTGTACAGTGTGTGGGTCATCTTATATCACAGCCAAATTAAAATATCTGCACTGTAAATATATTTTTAGTGCTTCCTTCACATTCGTATAAGTAGAACAATGAACCTTAATCCAGAATTCTTCACAAACAAGCAGGTTTCTCCACAATGCCACACAAACCACAGCAAGCAGGCCTCTGCACACACGACCAATCACACGCGCTCTGCTGCCTACACTCCAGGCTGCTCCCGATACTACCCGCACACACAGACTTCCCCCTCCGACAACACAACACACATTAAAAAACAAGCAGAGGCCACAGGATCAGGTTTACATTTTATTTATTTTTTGTCTTTTTGTTTTATTATTTAAAACCATACACGTCAATAAGTGGACTCTAAGAGTCTCATTCACAAGACACAGGTCTCCATTACTGCACAGTAATCGTCATTTTGCATGAACCAAAAAAAAAAAAAAAAGGTGCCACGTTTTGTGAATGAGGTTCTGAAACTGAAAGAGTGCCTTTTGGCCCCAGCACACTAAAGTACGTTATCAGGGCGTAGGGCAACATGGCTGTCACAAAGAAGGGCCGGAGAGATCGCGGCCTTAAAAACCTGTTTAAACTGATAGGGTCCTTTTAACCCGGTTGAGTACAGAGCCCCGCGCCACCCAGGATCACCGGAACAATCCTCCCATGGTACGTTGAAAATGTAAGTCAGGTCTGAAGAGCCTGTTATTCGTCTAGCTTGTGTAAACCAGACAAAGCCATTCATTAATAAATACGTGCACTTAAAGAAGCCTTGATCCCACACAAAAGGAGGGGGGAGGTGTTATGTGGAGTAATGACAGATAAATACACAGGGGACATAAAATGGACAGTTCTTATTCACACTCTATCTCTCTATCCCAGAACAAAGATCTGCCACTCAGCTGAGCTTTTGGAAGTACATACCCACCAAGACCCCTTTAAGAAGGCCTCAAGTAAACAGTATTGGGGGGTCTATATGCCGTTTTGCTGTAATGAAAGTTTTCCCAGGCAATGGAGAGCAGCTTAATAAGTCCCCCCCCCAAAGAGAAGCGAATGTCTGCACCATTTCCAATCACAACTAGAAACAGCTTAATTACCACTGAAATGGACAAGTCAACACAGACCAAAAAAACCAAACAAAAAACACTTGTTAAATGGGACTGTGTTCTTTTTCGTCTTTTAATAAAATGATGATGTAAGGGAGCAACAAGGGGTAGTGAAAAAAACAAAAAACAATCAAAATAAAAAATAAATTAAAGAAATAAAAAAAACAAAAATAGAAAACAATACTTTAAGGCCACCAAAAATGTTGAAATGACTTATGGTGGGTGGAGTTATGTGGGAAAATATATATATTGGAAGTACAAACTATCTCAGTCAGAGTTCATCATTCTTCTTGATGGCAAAACAAAAGCAGACAAAATGTGGGAGAACAAAGGACACAAAATATTTATTAACCTAAGGGTAAATAGATGCTCTATTAGAGAAGGGAGAGCGAGGTGAGGTATTGAAGAGCCGGGTGGTACTGTTATACGGGCACACACAGTGCTCCCTCCCAATACAATGGGATAGCAGCGGGGCCGAGAGATGCAGGACCTTGCATAGGTCTGTCCACATGGTGAGCTCAGCCCAGATTTTGTGCGGGGGGTAAGGGGGGGGGTTTAAGGAGGGGGCCGGTTGGATGAAGGCGCGATAAATGAGGCAACGAGAGGGGAACATGGAAGGATGAGGGTAGAAAGGTGGGTCGGATGGGTGGCGGGTTTTGCACTCAAAGCTGCGTAGTTCTATTTCAGGCAGCGCTCAAAGTAGGTGGATCCTATGTAACCGCCCCGCATAGAGCGCTGCACGTTCTGTTCAAACAGGCGTCTGTTGTTCTGAAGAACTTCTGCAGCTTCTTTATTTAACGGGTCTTCCGGGTTTGGCTCCTAGCGGGCAAAAGAGTTAATCACTACAAACGTTACAGTAACATCAGCGTGCCGCAAGATGGCACCACCCAACGTACGCTATGTTAGCAACATACAAGTCATTTATTTTACCCCCAAATACATTACAATGTTATATTTTACACAACACAAGGAAATCTATCATTCGATTATGGTTCCATACTTACCAAGAAAAGATACTGCAGGCCATATATTATAGAGTTTATTGTGAGTACAGGCTTCCAGTCCTCTCTGTGTAAACAGAAGATATTTCAATGTTACCACGTCCACAGAAATAATATCACGAAAATACAAACACAGGCTATGTAGGGCTAATTTACATATACGCAAGTCTAGATCCAAACTGAAGAATGATAAATGAACACTAAGCTTATAGAAGTAGATTATACTATAAGATCTATTAAATGCCCTTAGGGCAAGTTCAGAGTATTCTGACCAGGAAACGGCAGTGTTCTAAAGTGACCACTTAGTGTAACACTGCCATAGATCAGCTGTAAGGTAGTGTACGCATAGGGGACGTCAGAGGAAATCCTGCCCAAAATATAAGAATTTGTTTTCTTACATGTACCTCTTACTACTTCTACTAGTAAGTGCAATTCTGTGTGTGTATGGATTGGGTTTGTTTTTACACTACTGGAGACAAGCAGCTCTTTGCTTCTCTATACCCCCCCAAATCACAACCTATTCCAGAGGCCATTGCGTCATCTCTGCTACCAGAGCTACGGTGGGAACCCAGAACTGGGCATGTAATGGGAGAAGGCAGGGAGCAGCCATTCATTCAGCACTCTCCCATCCATGCTATCACAATAGCTTGAGGGCGTGGCTTAGTGGCAATGATATGCGTGATGTCATCAGAAGTGATGACATCAGAGTTAACTCAGTTTGGGGTCATCCCAAGCACATACATTGCAGAACTAAGCAAAGAAACACTTAGAGGCTACTGTCCCTTTAACCCCTTGAGGGCCAAAGACAAGTGGAACTCATGCTCTAAATAACCCCCTAAAGTGCTAAGGCCTAGTCCCACTCATGCTCTGCATTCAAGGGGTTAAAAAAACAACCATAGATCACTTCCCACTGTGGATTTGCAGATACTGACAGAGGAAATGCTTCTTTGTTCCATCAGAAACGTGTGCGCTCGCACAGTCCACTAAAGTCAGTGGGAAATGCCAGGGATAGGGGGAGGATATTTTAGAAGCTTGACCTTCCTATCCACGGCCCTTAGAAAGCTGGGGCACCCTTGTTTGAAAGAAGGAAGTCCCCCGTTTCAAATGATGATACCCCCCTATTTATTGCCTGCTGATCCTTTTTGATTAGCTGGTATTAAATTAATGTGTGAGGAGTCCAAAATCTATCACAACGCTGGACTGGATGTGCTACAATAATTTAGGAGTCACAAGTTAAAATACAGAAAGTTGAACACGTGCCTTTTGGATTACACGTGAACTATACATCAATTGTTAGTTATTTAACAAATTAGCTTTAATTCACGTTGGCTTTCAAGACACATATTACATTGGGATTTTGATTTTATGACAGTATTTTAATTGTGTCATGAAAGAAATGTGTTGGTAGATCTAACAAGACACCAGAGAAGGCTGGATCCAGTGACAAGGTCACCAACTAGGTTAGTTCCACTGATTAATATATGGTGTCATAAGATACATGACCTCTGAACCATGATTAAATAACAGGACTGTATGTCAAGGTCTGAACTAAATTCTGGATAACATACATACCTTAAAATATTGAGGCAGACATTACCCTCTAGGTCTATATTTGGATGATATACCATTGTCTCACACTTCACTTTTGGTGGATCATGAGGGTAGCCTTGTCCCACCTGTAGAAAAACACATTGCAAATATATTACAACCACTGAACTGTGAGCAGCCATTTTGCATGAGGTAAATGTATTACCCACAGAACAACCAGCCTATCACATACGTACACACAAGCTGGTGATAATGTAACAGGCAATATGAATGGAGGAATTACACCCCTGGAGCCCAGGACAGAACAGTCAGCTTTTCTGGTGGGATTTTACGTTCTCATTCTGACAACCAAATAAATCTTTGCTGATCTAAACATCTTATAGACTAATAATATTCGACAACAAAAGAAATAAGAAAAAACAGCTTTTCATGGATTCTTAACCAAAAACAGCGATATTTGCACATGTGATAACCAAAGCTCCCAATAATAATCGTACGGATGTTAAAATTGCTGTTAGAAGGCGACTGTGATAAGTCTGTATGTGCAATAATGAAATATATCAAGGATTATAACAGGGTACAGGAGGGAAACAATCAAAGGAAGAGAAGTATTAGAACACGAGGACATGCACTGACACTGGGGGGGAAGAGAAGTATTAGAACACGAGGACATGCACTGACACTGGGGGGAAGAGAAGTATTAGAACACGAGGACATGTACTGACACTGCAGGGAAGAGAAGTATTAGAACACGAGGACATGTACTGACACTGGGGGGAAGAGAAGTATTAGAACACGAGGACATGCACTGACACTGGGGGGAAGAGAAGTATTAGAACACGAGGACATGCACTGACACTGGAGGGAAGAGAAGTATTAGAACACGAGGACATGCACTGACACTGGGGGGAAGAGAAGTATTAGAACACGAGGACATGCACTGACACTGGGGGGAAGAGAAGTATTAGAACACGAGGACATGCACTGACACTGGAGGGAAGAGAAGTATTAGAACACGAGGACATGCACTGACACTGGAGGGAAGAGAAGTATTAGAACACGAGGACATGCACTGACACTGGGGGGAAGAGAAGTATTAGAACACGAGGACATGCACTGACACTGGGGGGAAGAGAAGTATTAGAACACGAGGACATGCACTGACACTGGAGGGAAGAGAAGTATTAGAACACGAGGACATGCACTGACACTGGGGGGAAGAGAAGTATTAGAACACGAGGACATGCACTGACACTGGGGGGAAGAGAAGTATTAGAACACGAGGACATGTACTGACACTGGGGGGAAGAGAAGTATTAGAACACGAGGACATGTACTGACACTGGGGGGGAAGAGAAGTATTAGAACACGAGGACATGCACTGACACTGGGGGGAAGAGAAGTATTAGAACACGAGGACATGTACTGACACTGGGGGGAAGAGAAGTATTAGAACACGAGGACATGCACTGACACTGGGGGGAAGAGAAGTATTAGAACACGAGGACATGCACTGACACTGGGGGGAAGAGAAGTATTAGAACACGAGGACATGCACTGACACTGGAGGGAAGAGAAGTATTAGAACACGAGGACATGTACTGACACTGGGGGGGAACTGAAGTATTAGAACACGAGGACATGTACTGACACTGGGGGGGAAGAGAAGTATTAGAACACGAGGACATGTACTGACACTGGGGGGGGGAGAGAAGTATTAGAACACGAGGACATGTACTGACACTGGGGGGAAGAGAAGTATTAGAACACGAGGACATGTACTGACACTGGGGGGGGGGGAAGAGAAGTATTAGAACACGAGGACATGTACTGACACTGGGGGGGGGGGAAGAGAAGTATTAGAACACGAGGACATGTACTGACACTGGGGGTGTAGGTTCAGAGGATATCTGAGGAAAACTACTTCACAGAAAGGGTAGTGGATAAGTGGAATAGCCTCCCATCAGATGTGGTAGAGGCTGATACAGTAGAAAAATGTAGACATGCTTGGGACAGACATAAGGATACCCTTACAAAGAACTAAGGATCAAATAAGGTTGGAGGTTACCATAGGTTAAACAATGAGCAGACTAGATGGGACAAGTGGTTCTTATCTGCTGTCAAATGTTTCGATCATTTTCCGACTGTTAATGAGCCCTGTGCTCCAGAATTCTCTAGAAAACTGCTTTCAATACAAGGGAGGTGTAAGACGAGGTCTCCCCAGGCACGATCACTATTTGATGCAGGATAACCCTTGTCAGTGGTCTCCACAAAATACAACATTTTAGAAATTAAATATTAAAAAAAGGCAACCTGCATCCCGTAACATGTCCCACAGAGATGCGAGGAATACCATATTAACCAGCAAGGTGCACAGCCACATATCGAGGCAATATCCGTCGGCACCACAGGGCTAACTGAATCCGTCTAGGTGGACATTCCCTGTCACCCCACAGATGTATACTATGTCCATGCTCAGTCATGGCTTCTCATGAGGGTCATCTCCAGCCATGTATTATATCAGCGAGAGCCATTTACTGCTGTAATCTCTGTATTGTGTATCCAGAAAAAACATCTTTGCAAGGATAATGAGCAACATGGCTGGAGATCTGACATACACCCCAGTATCCCGCACATCTGCTTTGCAATCATCATCATTGGTACAGTATATGTACAGTCACTAACACACAGGTAAGAATGTTATATAACTCACCTTAAAACTGAAGACAAATTTTCCACCCTTGTAAAAGCCCTTTAACAAACAAAAAAACCAAACATGAGTCAGCAACACAGATAGAGACAGATTAAAGCTCTGGATTGACTGTGACAGAAGGACGCAGACGAAAAATTAAAAGCGAGTTCAACCCTATTTAACATAGATCTCTAAATGTATTAACAGATCACGTATTATGTAACCAGGCGGAGTCACAATAATGCAGAATTCAGGATACATCAGGAAGATTCCTCCATTGCCACCAACAGAAATGGCTACAAGAAATTGTATTTTAAATACATTGATACTCTGTTAATGGGATTTGTCCTATGTGGAGTTACCTGTAGATCATCTTTATGTATGTGCTATAAAGTGTTAGGGAAAACAGATGAAGCAACAAACTACTGGTATTGATAGAATATTAGCCTCTGTCGCTTGGGGAAGAGATTATCGAATGTTCTCATTTGATGCCATCATGTAATAGTGCTCAGACAACGCTGCCCCTTCTCTACTCTCAGACCCCACACTGGGTTACGGACATTAAAGTTTTAATCAGTGTTATAAAATCCCATTACATAAAGCCAAGTGTGAGAGGCAGAGGGAGTTTTCATTCTAGGACTAAGTTCATTTGTAGCAACCTCTGAACATAGCAATCCTCAGACATGGGAGTACCCCAGGTCACCCCCTATCTCATAGTCCTTCTGCCCTCTTACTGTAGCGTGTGGTGACTGGCTGAGAATGGCATTCCCAATTTAACCTATTCAAGACCGCCCGCAGATATTTTAGGCAAGAGCTCACCTATCACTAACTCCCTTTAAATAAGCTGCACCAGATATTATTGTGTTCATACTGCGATGTTTGAGACCACCCTTTAACTAGCCAGTCAAACCAGGATCCAAACGGACCGGTTAGTGCTTAATAGTGGTTTGGAAATAAGTGAAAAGTCTGTAGGGAGCAAATCTCTCTCCAAAATCACTCTGGTGGGAAACAAAGAGGCACTGGCTACAGGTTTATTATGTGACAAAAAGGAAGCAAAATGTTTTCTTTTATCCTTAGGCTTTGAATGTTTTACAGAAATATTTACTATTTATTAATATAGGCTACAAAAAGAAAGGCCTATTTATTCACACACAACTTATCACATTCAACTGAATCAGTTAAAGCCGAGTTGATACTTGAGGTAAGCTGTTAAACAAAAATGGTTATAAGGAATATGTTTAGTAACATTACTTTCGACTTAAAAGTAATTTTTATTGATAAAAACAGTTCCAGGGCATGTAAGTACGAGCTGCCAATCTACCAGCGCTACAATGCCCATATACCAGAACAGTGAGGTTCCTGCAAGCGGGGCAGCTCTGAGACGCGGCAGCCGCCTCATCCAATAGGTGAAAAGCCTTCAGCCATAGTGAATGTGTCATGCGAGAGTGAGGCCGACCTCCTGCACACACATTAAAGGGCACCCATAATCCCAAGGCGCCAGCCTATCAACTCACAAGGAACCGGTGACATCACTGGCTGCCTGGGAATAGGAAGCATTCTCATGATTACCGAGTCAGCACACAAAATGGCCGCCACCACAGTAACTGACAGATGCACTATAAGCATTTCTTTCTACCACCACAGAAAACAGAATAAAAATAAACATTCAAAAAGGTAGTAACAGGGATACTTCATGCCTAGACTTTCTGAATCACTTACAGATTTAAATCTTCTTTCTTTTGAATATCCCACATTAAATTAGCAAATATAACGGCCTTGAGTGAGTATACAGTTAGCTGGATACATCCAAACTGGATAAATTAAACATTGTCACAGATTTCACCAACAATGCACTTTATACCCAGACAAACACAGATTTTCTACATGGGTGCCGGACAGGGAGTTCATCGGATCACCATGACAACCGGCAGTTAGTCAGCGCTGCCGCCATTTTATCAGGGACCATAGCTCTGGCTTCTCTGCAATGATGTTACAACACTGCAGAGCTCAACTACATTACACATGGGGACAGAACAGGTCACTTAAAGCGTCATGTTCTCTTCACATAGCACATTTCCTTCTCTGGTTCAATGTTTTTACTTTGAAGGGTATTGTTTATTTTTTAGTTTGCAGAATATTATTTTTAGTTGGAAAAGTTTGACAAATACTGGTTTAAAAAAAAGGAATTAAAAAATAAAGTATTTTAAAAAGGAAACATTGAGGTAATCAACTAGTCACCGCATAAACAGACTTATCTCTTTTATATTGACAGTGATTGAAATGCTCCCTCATACACACCTTAATACTTTGTATTATTGCGAGGGCGTCAGTACGTCACTTGCCCTATCTCACACACATATCTGACTGAAAACCAATGTGAGTCCATTTTTATTTTTAGCTCCCTATATAATGGGTGGTGGTGAGATCCTACGTATGGAAAGCTCTTTTTAAATAGAATAAAAAATATTAAATGCATATTATATACTTCTGTTTCAGGACGTTGTATTATGCTCCCATCAATGTACAGCGCTATGTAATACGTTAGTGCTTTATTAAATACCCACTGACCTCTCCAACTTACCGTTAGCTACGCCATCCACCCTCCCCATATACTTATATTAGGCCAGTAGAACTAGTTCTCTTTCACTCACATTACTTTATTGCTGCCGTTTTCCCCTGTTGAACAATGTGATCTCAGTGTGCTCCTGTTTATCTGAGGTTATGTTCTATACATTTGCTCGCAATTGACTGTTAATTATAGACCTTTAATAAAGGATTTACAAAAAAATAAAGGATAATCGTAGAGGGCGTTAGCAGCTATGAACCTGTGAGAGTGTGGACAGGATTATAGCGGTCATACAACAAAAACAGCACTGTGAAAAAAAGCAGTTTCAAGGATAACAATGGATCTCACTAATAATATATATATATATATATATATATATATTTTATTAAACCAGTTCAGTTGAAGGAATTGTATATTCAATCAGAGCTTTTCCTGGATACAGAGATTAACTGCATCATACATTTTTATGAATTGGTTTCAATAATTCACCCTATGAGCTCAAAGGGGGGAAATCAATAAGCCACGAGGTGTCTCCAGAAACGTCCCCTCGACACCTCGCGGTGGACAGTTGACAGAAATCTCTGCTCATTTTTCCGTGCGAAATGAGAAGAGATTTCTACCGCAATGTCCGCACACCGCCAGCAACTGAACCTCCCCCAGAAAGTCAGATTTATTAATCTTCCACCTATAAAAACTTGCTAATGTGCTTTTTGCAGATAGTAATAGAAATTCCCTATATCCAAGCTCTCTTTAGGGAACATAAATGATCATTAGAGACACTTACCTCATCGGGGCAGATGACTAGTTTGAAATTAAGAAGGTCGTCATGGTCTGAGAACTCTATTTCACATGTTTTCGGCAAATTCAGTTCGGTAATATCTGGAAAACAGACACCGGCCATATAAATGCTGTGTTTATTGTACTATGTCACTGTTCCCAAGTACTAGCAATTTAATACAACACTGCAGATGAGATTATAGTTAATGCCACAGACAAACATGTTTGTGAACGTTTTAAAAAATTTTTCCCCCCTTCTTTTTTAAACATTGGCTCCAATCACACAAAGAGGAACTATATCAGCACCTCGTTAAGTTATATGCTAATTTGTTCCTGTGCGCTGTAATGACCCTTCAGTTCGAGTGGTTCAGGCACTCACAGGTAGACTTCAGCTTATGTATGCCGGTTGTCCGACTTAAAGCACATCTAGAGTGTTTTATCTTATGGTGTACATAGTTACTCTGTGCACCGTATTATAGGTGCATCCGAAATGGAAACAAAAGCTTTCTCCATCACCCCCAAGACCTGACGCCCGAAGCCATACATACAGATTTAGCATACACGTATATTTGTATGTTCTCCCCGTGTTCGAGTGGGTTTCCTCCGGATGCTCCGGTTTCCTCCCACATTCCAAAAACATAATTGTAGGTTAATTGGTTGCTAAAAAATTGACCCTAGTCTCTCTCTGTCTGTCTTCTATGTGTGTGTCTATATTATGTAATTTAGACTGTAAGCTCCAATGGGGCAGGGAATGATGTGAGCGAGTTCTCTGTACAGCGCTGCGGAATTAGTGGCGCTATATAAATAAATGGTGATGATGATGGTGATATTAGTAGTCAAATACAAAACATCCAGCAAATTGGTGATCTAGCTAAAGGCTGGATCTGACATAGAACTATTAGCACGGTCTGACTTGGTAATTATAGGATCACATCAGATAGATCTGGATCATATTGGTGGTCTTTGTGGACACCTACAAGACAATTTCGAGACACTTCAGGTCATTTCAAAGTACTAAGGTGGCGGATGTCACCAGCAGGCGTTTCCATATCCAGAGTACGGTTCATTCGTTCAAAAATATCCGACTTCTCTGCTATTTGTTGCATGCAAATAACTTTTGCACGTGGAAAAGTCATTTTCTAAAAATGTCAGATTTCTTAATCATCGACAACTAAAAAAAAAGTTTAACAAGGTTCGTCCTGAGCTTACATTTAAAGTCTGTAGAGGTGTGTACACCAACTATAGTCAGCATATATTTAAGGCTATGCCAGCACCCTATACCCATCACGTTCTGGTCCTATAGAATTTGACAATGCAATTTTCATGATTCTCGTACTTCCAACTATGAACATGCTGGGAGAGGAAGCAGTTGATAAATGCTTTCACTGACCAGGCTCTTACACTTTCTAGGACTTCTTGGAAATTAATCTTCAACTCTTATGATAATTTCAGTATAAAAAAAAAATAAAAAAAAGAAAACGGGACCTGTTTTTTTTTTAGCAACTTTTCGTGGCTCAAAAAAAAAAGATTCTGTCACTGACGGAAATAAAAAAAAAAAGGAAAGGTATAATTATTACAATCACATGCTGCTGAGGTTGCAGTGTAATTTGGAATTAGGTTTTTTTGCATGTGTGCAAGCGATTTACATTGGGAGTTAAGGAATGTGAGAGGCCAGGAAGGGTGCTTGTCTAGGTGACTAAATGAAGGGGTCAATTGTGAATTCAAATGGAAGCAAACCAGTGCTGTTCACTAAAGAGCAACAAACGGTATCAGGAAATTTAGAAAAGTCAGCTACTTCTTATCGGGGACACCGAATGTATCACAAAGCGGTTTATAAAATTCCAGTTTCATCTTTTGATATGCCAGCAAAATTTCACTGGGTGACCATCTTGGTTAACCGGCCCATCAGTTCTATTAAACTGAATATATTATTTATGATTAGAAAAGTAAGTAGATTGGACCATTGCACAATGACTTGGGTCATCGAACCACCGACTAGTAACCTTACCACTATTGTAGGAGGCCATTTAGTCCCGTCAGTGTCACAGTGATAGCAATAGCACAGACGAACAAGCAGTCACCCCTACACCAGCCCTCAGTGGCATCATATAGTGTTGGGTAAATGGGTGAGCTACAAGAGGTCATAGGCAGATCTCTTGGGGCATATTCCCTGTTGGTCTGATGCCACAGAGAAAGCACAGTGCATTTATGCTGTAGGTTAGTCCACAGTCAATGAGGTCTTCTCATTGATTTGACCAAGTAGTCAGAGGTTAGGATAATGAGCAGCCCCTACTGTGCTGCCCAACACTGGCATATAAACTAACATCACTGACAGGGGAAAAGGCAAGTTTATATCTTTGGGTGGCATCATTGGTAGGGGACCTCCATTTCAGCACTGTTCTTAAATGCCAACGTAAACTGGGAATATATTAAAAATGTAAGAGAATATTTGTTTCATGGCTCACTGATGTCACTGGGTGAATTCACAAGATAAATATTAGTGCTGCCCACAAACCAGCTGTCTACACTGTGCATAACTGAAGAGGACATTTTAAGACATAGGTAGACAACAGGTCACTTAGGACGTTGTGACAGTATAGCCGATTGAGAGTCGCAGTTTGCCTAAGGCTGGATACACACTGCAGGGCTTTTACCCGATTATTGGGCCAATGAGATGATAAATGAGTTTGGCCCCATAGCGCATTAGTGTGTACACTCACACGTTCAACGATTACCGTCCAAAGCACAGCACATCATATCATTTGATTTTATAAACAAATAAAAAATCTTGTTCACGGATAGAACAAACGATGTTGCTGCAATTGGGCAGTGTGTACGCTCCAGATCCAATAGAGTTTACAGAGTCACGATCTTTTCAACCGATGGTTATGACAGATGAAGAGCACAGATCTGAAAGTAAATCTTGCAAAACGTATATATAGTGTGTACGCATGAATTGACATGTTGATCGGCCCTTTCAGTCATTGTATTGCATCAGGAGAAATTTTCTGTAGTGTGTACTCAGCCTAAACATGGACTAGGGGGTGGGTTGCAACACAATGGCCGCACCATGTTACAACTTTTTGAGAGGGAAAGGTGCCTGGGGTATTACTTACATAGCGTGCCACAGACCAGAGCAGCCATTCAACATAGTCTCTCAGAGACATCCATGTCCCCAATATCACCATTCCGGCAATATGGATGACACCAATGTCCAGGCTGTGGCAAGTATGATGCACATAGAGACCATGACTAGCACAAATTCTGCATAAACAAAACTGCATCCCCACTGAGCATGTAATGATAGTCTAAGGGGGGAGGTTGGGGGCAACCTGTGCCTCTCAAGCTGTTGTGGAACTACAAGTCCCAGCATAGGGCTGGCAAGGCATGCTGGGACTTCCAGTCCCTGTCACAGCTGGAGAGGTAGAGGTTGGGGGGGTCTCCAGGCAGACCCTCCCCAGACCTCAGGAGGGGTGAGGGGGGGAATGTGGAGGGCGGCAGCGCCCCCCAGTGGCGGCGCGCTATGGCCGCACCAGGCCCTGCTCTCACCTTTCTGGATGCGAAGCTGAGCGGCTGACGCCTTCTTGCTGCTCCCCTTGGTGCCGCCGGCAGATTCCTCCTCCTTCTTCTGCTGCTTCAAGGAGAAGAGTTTGATCATCGTGCTGGATTCCCCCCGCGGGCCTCCCTCACCCACCTCCGGCTCTCCCTGTGTCCCGCACCGGGGGAAGCTCCCGGCCTCCCTCCGTCCCTTCTTCCCTGTGCTTCACGTACAGGCCAGACCGCGGCCGGGGCTCTATCCGGTGACAGCGGTGTGCTCACAGGCCGGGGACACTGCTGAGTACTAGGCCGGCTGTACAGCTCTCAGACTGAGCCCGGCAGCGGAAACACTGAGCTCTTCGGGCGCCCCTACTGCTACTGCGCAGCTTCGGAATCACTCGTAACCAGCCACTCGGCAATCTCCGCCAACGGTAGTCCTGGAGCTCGGGAACACGCCCGAGGAGCTTCGGAACCACTCGGCAAACTCCGGCAACGCTATTCCTGCAGTTGGGGAGAGAGCTCGGAACCGCTCGGCAATCTCCGCCAACGGTAGTCCTGGAGCTCGGGAACACGCCCGAGGAACTTCGGCAATCTCCGGCAACGGTAGTGATGGAGCACGGGAACACGCCCGAGGAACTTCGGGAACCACTCGGAAAACTCCGGCAACGGTATTCCTGCTGCTGGGGAGAGAGCTCGGGAACCCCGCTCGAGAATCTTCGTGAACGTTCGGCAAACTCCGGCGACGCTATTCCTGCTGTTGGGGGTGGAGAGCTCGGACCCGCTCGGCAATCTTCGTGGAACTTCGGAAACGCTGCTGGCAGCGTCGGAGAGCGCGCGCAAATGTCGGAAATGACGCAGTTACCTCCAGCTGATTGGTTGGAGATTAGTTTATAGGGCATTTACAGCCATAATATGCGTCACTGGACACTCATTGATGTCACTGTGTGGAAAAGGGGCTTATAGTGGACAACTACAGTGCATTAAAATGTAATAATAAACAGACAAGGTGACTGGTGCTGTATATGATTCCCTTAGTTTGGTTATATATGTTTTAAGGGTGTGTCCTGACAGACAGTTTTTGGAGCACATTTGAAGTGCTTTGACGCTTCAGATATGCTTTGCAATAAACAGTATTGACCATCTGAATAAAATGCAAATAAACCGCTACTTTTTTTCTTGCATCTAGACATGGGGGTAAATGTATCAAGCTCAGATTCTAATAATCATTTATTTAGTACAGTCTACAAAATGACAGCTAGAATCTGATTGGTTGCTATAGGCAACATCTCCACTTTTTAAACCCGCCGAAAAACTCTCAGCTTGATACATTTACCCCCTGGTGTTCCAAAAACAAATGCCTATGGCATTTAATAAAAATGTTGACATTGCCTAAAGCTACCTATTTTCAGGCAGTGATATACATGTCTATAGTGTATTGCATACTTTCCTACTCTCCCGGAACGTCTGGGAGACTCAGGAATATTGGCGAGTTCTCCCAGAAGGGTGGACCACCCTTCCAGATACTGCCCGATCTGCTTAATTACATAATAATGTCATTTTAGGCAATTTGTGTCATTATGGCAATGCCCCCAATGATGTGAATCACGGCATTTGCACTGCAGGAGGGAGTGATGATCCTAATTACATCATCATAACACCCCCAATTGTCACGGAGGGGAGTTATCCTATGAAATTATGGTGTAATACCCCACAATACCTTAACTAAATTATGTCCAGAGCTTAAATAATAGTTAAAACAGCAAATAAGGCCAGCAGAATAGCTGGGAAATTCCCCTGCCTTGCATGCTTGACCATTATATTCTAGCCACCAAAAATGTGTAGGTTACCTTTATATACTAGCAACCAGGAATGGGGCAGGGCAGGGCAGGTCAGCTTTGTATACTAGCCACTAAAGATGGGTAAAACGTTCTACACTGTTTATTGGAATATTTCCATTATATCACATTTTTCTCTACTTAGCTCAAGTCACTGTAAAGCTGGGTACACACTACAGAAATTTCGACCAACTTTTTATGCAGAGCGATTTTACATGCGATCGATGATCCGATCGCTCGGTCCATGGACTGCATACACACTAGCCTTGTTTAGGACGACAAAGGGAAGAGCGGACGTTCCTATAGCGACTTTTTACAGCCATGTTGTGGTGAGCAATGACTGTAGTTTCGTACTCACTGTTGTGGATCGGTCGGAAGTTTATACACACTGCACAGCGGAAACGAGATTGGACCGACCATGGCCTTATCTGTGTGGAGTTTGTATGTTCTCCCTGTGTTTGCGTGGGTTTCCTCCGGGTCCTCGGGTTTCCTCCCACACTCCAAAAACATACTGGTAGGTTAATTGGCTGCTATCAAAATTAACCCTAGTCTCTCCCTCTTTGTCTGTCTCCCTGTCTGTCAGTGTGTGTCTATATTAGGGAATTTAGACTGTAAGCTCCAATGGGGCAGGGACTGTTGTGAATGAGTTCTCTGTACAGCGCTGCGTAATTAGAGGCACTATATAAATAAATGATGATGATTAAATGGTACAACCAACCAAATGAGGCGACAATCATCCATTTGGGCAGACTTTCGACCAGCGTGTCACTGCACACACTGACCCGACTTTTAAACGAGCGGTCGTATGTCGGCTGTTTGAGCCGATTATTGGATGAAAACAGTGCAGTGTGTACCCAGCTTAAGCATGAGTGAAATAATGATCAATACATTAATATAATTACTTTAACAACACTCAGTTATTTTTAGTAAATGCAGATGGTCCATAAACGCTGCCTGCTGTGTTTTTGTCTGTCCAGTGTTTGCTAAAACATAGTGAGCATTGTTTAAACATTTATCATCCTCATCGCTCAATGCACTGAAGGACAACACACAGCGGTTGTATTTATAACCGCCCAGAAGTACAATGAATAAGTATTTCTTGTACCTACGGAGTTTATAGCATGGCTTAAAGAAACATATACAAATTGTCACAAAGTGAACCAAGCAGGTATTCCTGTTTTAATTTATAATATTGCTATATTATGTTTATAATATTGCCCCATGTTGTTTTAGCAGCTGTCCATCAAGCCTATTTAAGGCACATTTAGGTGTGGCTCACAAGCCAGCCCTTGCTAGATGTAAACCCCTTATACCTGGGAGGTAAGTGCATCTGATTTTAACTGCATTCTAATGGTGTTTGAAGCATATAGGTCAGTGTAGGTGTGAAGGGGGGAGCCGCGGTGTGTGCGTGCGTGACGAGCACATGTACATACTACAACTGTGCGCATGCGCAGTACCTATGGTGCACGGCCACACTGCAACCGTGCATGCAGTTACATAGCAGAACCCCACAGTGTGGAGAACCGCCAGGGGTGATGACATCATCCCCATGGACACACAAATTCATGTGTGTGTTGTGAATCACCACACACATTGCTGCTGGAAAGGCTGGGAGTTTCCGGGTCTGGTCTATAAAAGCCAGATGCGGGACTCCCCCATGCCCTCTCTCTGCTGCCTGCCTCTGAACAACGAGCACTGTCCTACACTACACTAGGGACACACACTACACTACAGAGAATATATATTATATAGGGATACAATGCACTACAGAAAATACACTATACTACAGGAAAGGATTCTATACTACATGAACATTCCCTACATTGCAGATAAAGAATTGAATCCAGGATACAAGGATTTGATAAGTATCATTGATATATATTGATATTGAGATATATATATATATATATATATATATATATATATATATATATATAAAGCTATGTGTTTGTAATGTGGATTTAACTATTTATAAACATATAACTGTGTAGCTATTGTATGATATCTGTGATAGTTGCATCAATATTATAAATACTAATTCTTTTTAATGATACATATGTAAAGCAAGGATAGTGTAATGAACAAAGGTGGTGAACCTAGGGATAATTTTATATTGATATACTATGTTATGTTGAACAGTGTTATGATATATGTGTGAACTGTGAATACAAGCTTTTCTGTGTTTACAGTAAAATACTTTGATTTAAATATATACATATGTTGTGAGTATTGGTTATTTGTAACAAATATATACTGTGAAGTACTGCTGAGATACAGTGGTTGTTGGATACATAATTCTGTAAAGTTTAAGTGTTATTTAGTGTGGTCAAAAGACTGAGTAAGGCAACATTGTGTAAGGAAAAGTGCATAAAAGTGTGAGTTTTATAACAAGTGTATCTGAGAACAGAATAAGAGGATAGCGTGCGCATGTGAGGCGCAACTACAGGTCCTTTTACAGTAGGACCTGCATAGAATGAGGTATCCTGGATGCTGGCTTAATGTTTTGATCAATAAATGAACCAATACCTCATGTTTTAATTTTGCTCGATACACACAGATATGCAGTGTTAAGGATAAGCGTTGACCACAATTGTCATTTTGTTTTATATACATATAGGGCAATTATATTGCCATGCAGCTGGTACCATGTATAATATGGGATTAATCGAACACGGTCTTATTTATTCTCTGGTTTTGACAATGTTAAACATGTCCCGTTTCACTCTGTGCAACACTGTCTGTCCCCTTCGTTTCTCATTTATTTTGCAGTCGCAGTACCAGACAACAGAAAGTCCGTGAAATACATGGCATAAGGCACACCAGGTTAGGTGATTCTGAGAGACACCTAAATCTCTGAGTGTACAGATATATAAATTGGAATAGGGGATTTGAGTCCAACAGAGGAACATTAGGGAGATGTTATTGCCATGAAAACAATCAGTTACTGCTCAACTGCAAATCCCATGCACCATACCATTGGATCCTGCGTTTGCATGGTAGCTATGAACCCTCTCCTTCATTTAGGGGGGTGACTGAGCTGTCAGACATTGCCACTGGGTTAGTGATAAGAACACATCTCCAGGCAGGGCACTCAGTTTTCAGGGGGAGTGCCCACCATTGGTATGTCCACTAGACATTTGTATCCAAGTGTTTGATGTTGACAATGAAGTCATTGGGCATCAGCGTTTATAATATCTTTACCGGTATAAATGTGTGGGATATGGTTTGGATGACCAATGACCAGATTTGCTTAAAATCACTGTTCATGTTGATATTTACTGAATGTCGTAGGTCAGTACAAATTAAAAGATGCAAACAATGGCACTCTGCTCCTTCCAAAAAGAGCCTTTAAAATACTTAGTGAATAATCCTTATTAGGATTGGCCAAAACAGAAGGAATCCCTGTATCTGTTGGATCATTCTCACCAATTTAGACAGCCCTGCTTAGTAAAGTATTTTGAGGTGGAGTTCAATAAGTTAAACATATGCAGAATAAAATACCTGTCATTTTAAATAACAACATTATTAGTAAAATATAGTTTTAAATGTTGATGTGTGGCTTTTGCCAACTTTGACCAACAAGTTGGATATCATCTGTGGTTTGAACAGCATGTTATGGAGTCTTATAAAAAAAAAAAGGGGTCATAATTAAAGTTAACACTAAATTGTTATTATGTGAAATACATATTTTGAGCTCTAAGTAATCAATGTTACATGGAAAAAACATTTAGAGAATTTGAGGGCATTAGTACCTGGAATATCCATTATGTAGAGTAGTACAAGGTATCTCCAGCAGCAACATGTATGTCATACATAACGTAATTGTTAATAAAATCACATTTTTTTTCCTTCTCTCCTTCCAAAAGTCTGCTGCACTGATCTATTGGATTTGAATAAATACCACCATTGTCTGCCTGACACCACACACTACAGTATTGCAGTGTCAGTGTTCCCCCAACCTACCATGATGCCAATAATAAAGTAATTGGATGATCATTGGTCATGTTGGAGAATACGGTTGGAAGATGACCACTATTGAGACGTTTCTGCGGTAATCCTCCATCCGCTGCAACAATCCCTTGTATAGTCCAGCAGTGATCTGGTCCCCAAAGTCTACATTGGTACGGCCTCATCTAGCATACTGTGTTCAGTTCTGGAGGCCATATCTCCAGAAGGATATAAATACATTACAGACTGTACAAAGGGCAACTAAAATGGCGCATGGCCTACAGCACAAAACTTACCCAGAAAGACTAAATGATCTTATGTATAGTTTGGAGTACAGAAGGGAAAAGGGGAACATGATGGAAATGTTCAAATATATCAAGGGTTTCAACAACTTACAGGAGGGAAACATTCTTCAAATGAAGAGAAATATTAGAACACAAAGGACATGTACTGACACTGGGGGGGAAGTAGGTTCAGAGGAAAATTACTTTTCAGAAAGGGTAGTGGATAAGTAGAATAGCCTCCCATCAGAGGTGGTAGAGGATAATACAGCAGAGCAATTTAAACATGCTTGGGATAGACGGAAGGATATCCTTACAAAGAACGAAGGATCAAATATGGTTTAAAGTTACCATAGGTTAAAAAAAATGGGCAGCCTAGATGGGCCAAGCGGTTTTTATTTGCCTTCTAATTAAATTTTCTATGTTGCTGCAAATCAAAAGGATAGTAGTAAACACCAAGAGGTAATTCATTTGTTTTTGGAGTGCCTCTGGAACGGTTGCATGGGTTCTCCATGGCGATGTAACATCATAGATTTCTCCTTGTGCCTCTATAAGGTGATGTTGGGATACCGTAGCCCCTCGTGATGTAAATGGAAGGTGGATACCACTTTAGGCAAGAAGGATGGATTAGTCCTGAACACCATTTTTTCCATATAGATTCAAAAAGTGCCCTTTGCATCATAAATCCTCACGTAGGATTATGTCAATCATATTATCCGAGATGCCCTTACGTCACAACAGCAACTGCTCAATCTCCATGCCTCTAAATGACGGCCCTTCAAGATTTGGATGATTAATTGGGCCTTGGTCTTGTAAAGGCTCAGTAAGCTCAGATGTTAGGGACAAACCAGAACAATGTTGAGATCCCAATGTGCCAAGAAATACTTGATACTTGGACAAATTGGTTTTAATGTTTTGAAAAAAGCAAAATAAAATATAGAAAGAAGGAAGTCATACACCAGACACATGAACCTTCATGGAATTGAGAGGAAGGACCTTGTCGAAGCCATCCTGAAAAAGATCAAGAATATATGGAGTGCTAGCAAAAGCAGGATCAACCAGTTTAGGTTTGCACCATAGGGTGAATCTCTTCCAAATCCTATAGTATATAGAGAAAGACTAATTCAAGGTTGAAGAAACATCTCAATCAGATTGTCAGAGACTCCCTTGCATCTCAGCAGCAAACGCTCAATCTCCACGTCAAGAAAGACAGGACACCCAGATGTGATGAAGAATTAGTCCTTGGTGCAGAAGATCTGACTGATGTGGTGGAGGCCAAGGCTGTTCCAGAAGCATTCCCCCCAAGCTACTAAAACCAACCGACAAGGCAAAAATGGAAGAACAGCTATGACTTCCACTTTTTATCAGCCATATGGTACGGGAAATGAGTGAACACCTATTCCAGGAGGAAATTCCATGGTACCGGACAGAGCGTCTAACTCCTTCCACCATGGTTCTCTGTTAGGGGAGCAGAACTTCGCTAAATTTGTGCACCGACTTATCAAATCTATTTGGGGAAGACCATACTTCCGGACCAATAACTGGAAAATTTCTTCATGTAAAGCCCCTTCTCCCGGATGGGTTGGACATCTGCGGAGATAATCAGCTGCGCTGGTGCCCAGGCCTGCCATTTAAAACGCAAAGTTATCAAATGATCTTCTGCCTAGCACAAGACCTCCAACACTACCAATATAGTCCTGCCTTGTCAGTTTATGAAATCAATTACGGTCAGAAAAGCTCCCATTCCATAAGAGAACAAAATGGTGAGTCGCAAGTCACTTGGGCACATCTCTAGAATATTTACATGTAGGTATCTGTCATTACAGCCATGTCCCCTTCACTAATTCTGTAAGCAAACACCTTATCTTGTGAAACTGGAATCTTGTGAGCACAAACCACTCTGGTTGTGAGAGAGACCCTATGATCTTCAACCTTGGAATCAGTCACCAAAGAAGCAGACTTGCAATATCCCTGGGTGGGAAACGTGTTTGAGATATACAAAGGATTTAAAACTTCTGACTAGAGCGCTCTACTGTGGCATCCTCGTTTACAAAACAAGTCTGCCCAATGCATCTGGACTAAGAAATCAAAAATCAAGCACACAGAATGTGTATTCCACTTCCACCAGCAGTATCACATAAGAGATATAATTTTACCATTTGCGTCCCTCAGCCTTTGATATGCCCGTGTGTGCAGGCAACTAAGTTATTATTATTAATTTTTATTTATAGGGCGCCACAAAGTATCCGTAGCGCCATACAAGGACAAACAATGGCACAGTACAAGGTGAAACAGCACAGTACAAGTAACAGTAAGCACTATAACTCTGGGGGCTCAGGCACAGCATGAAAGAGAGGGAGGGGAAAAGTGAGTACAGGCAGGTAACTATGGCCCAAGAGGGTGGGCACGGATGACAGGTTGAGAGTCACTGAGGGGAGCGGAGAGAAGCGAGAGGAGACAGAGGGCAGAGGGACCGAGAGGGGGTGAGCTGAGTAACTGGAGAGCGCAGTTAAAAGTGATGGAAACAGAAGGTAGGAGAGCCCTGCTCAAAGGAGCGAACAATCTAAAGTTGTAATTGGACTACGCAGGCTCCAGCCAGCCAGAAGCCAAAACCCACCACAGAATTTTTAATGTGAAAAACTTCTATTTGTTTTTTAAGCATTCAAATTTTGTATTTAGTATTTAAGTATGTTTTTAAATAAGTACTATGCTTTGAGCCAATTTGTGGATAAGCGATTGACCGGTGTCAATAGTCCAATAAAGTAATATACACTGGCATTGTGACCATATAGCCATTGCCTTGAGAGTCTTTGTGCATAATATTGCATTACTGTTTTGACCACAACAAGGTTTCCTACTGATAGACAGAATACGGACCGTAATAAACACAAAAACTTGAAACAATCTGTGATGCTGAACTGTTATAGGAATGTAGAAATAAGTGTCCAGTACATCTATGGAGGTAAAGTAATCTCTCCTTCTGTATAGCACGGAGAATGGACAATAAATTCCATTCAGAAATACCTTGTGTAAATGAACAGGTTGAGCTGCCGCAAACAGATGGTTCGGGAACCCCCTCACATGATCTTTCAACCAGGAAAAGCTTAGAATAAAAGCCGAAGGCACAGGAGAACACACTTCTGTTTTTAGCAAAATCTGCCATGTTTGATGCCTCCCATTCCACTGGAGACGACGGAAACCGGGACTTTACAAAATTATCTTCTCTAGGTACCAAGTGGAATTAGATCTTGTCGTGGATTCGGCAATCCTGAGTAGCAGGTGTCCAGGACTCTGCATACTTTACAATCTTGCCATCCACAGGATTCAGGCCTCCTTTCCTTAACCCTTCAGGAACAAAACTGTTACTCAAGAACGCTAGCACTATACTGCCTAGAATACGGCCTCCCAGGACCGTGTGCTCCCAAGAGAAGGACTGAAAACACCTGGTCTTGCAGCAAGAATCAAGCTCATCACTAAAAACAAAAGGTGCCTTTCAAAAGGAAGTGTGAACAATCTATTTTTTTTTTTATTGCAGATCAGTCACCCAAGGCCGTAACCAGACAGCTCTCCTGGCGGAAAAAAGTAATATCCAGTGACATTTCAAAGAATTCACTCTTTTCACATAAAATCGATGCTTACTTTATCCTGCACACCCTTATGCAGTGTAGCAACCAATACTGAGAGCCCAGGAGACACCGGCGGCCACAGTAGACTTGAGTAGTTTCAAACAAAATGTGAAAGCTCTTGAATTTTCCTATCCATAGGAGGAGGCTGAGCAAAGGCCTGTGGGCTGAGGAATACATTCCAGACAGAACGCCCCCTCATACTCATCGGACAAAGATTTGTCACGCGCAACACCAGGGGACATGAGCTACACTATATAGTAGTATTTTTTATTATTTTTTTCCTGTTACTACTCAGCTGACGAGATAACCAATTTTGTAGGCTTTCATGGAGTTGAAAATGACATTCTATTTGTGTCTTTTAACCTTAGATCAAGCCTATTAAACTCATGCTTACTGCAGCTTAGATCCTTTCCTCAAGTCCAGCAGTCTCTAGCTTTACTAGAGTTAGCTGGTCTTGGATATTACCTACCAGTGTTACAGTACTGTTGTTTTTACATTGAGCAGACTTTGGAGTACAAATTCAAGATTTAATCATCCAGAATGGAAAATTCAGGTGGCCAAAGATTCATAGATTCCGAGATGAAGCAGTCTCGTGCTTCAACTTGTGATGACCGTATGACCACGTGTGGTTGGTTACTCAGAATGTGTACAACTGAACTTGTTCTGTATGATGAATTTTATTCTCAAGTCAAAGTTTATACTTGAATATTTCAAATAGAGATATGAATTATATTTTACTATGTATACTCATTTACAAACGATCATTTTTGCAGACCACTTTAAGATTGAAATATATACATTGTGCTCCCTCTACTTTTGATCTGAATATTGTTTAAAGTGGGCTTGAAGGATAAAGGGACAAAAAGCTTAAATTAGACATGTTCACTGAAACAGAACAGATATCTAACCTCTACAAAGCAACTGATAATTAGGAGACCAAGTCAATAACTCACGATTTTGGCCCATGAACTACTCCAGTAAAGCAAGATACAAAAATAAAAAATTAATAATCTTCCTTTAAGTAGTTTCAAGACCTCTACTGTCAGAGATGGGACACATGGCATGCTCGGCCGATTTAGTGCAACATAGATACTGGATATTTCAGGATTGTTTAGTTCCACAAAAGAGGCTTTGATATACACTATATGGACAAAAGTATTCGGATGCTTGACCATTACACCAACAAGGACTGTAATGACATATTCACATACGTATTCTTTAATATGGAGTTACTCCCCCTTTAGCAGTGATAACAGCTTGATTAAAGTTGACCGTGGAATATCCAGCAGGGATGGAATTTCACAAACCATCTAAATGCAAAGGTGGTATCCGATCACAATACTCTGCTTTAAGCCCCCGAGCTCTTCAGAACTCATATCGTATCACAAATGTTTGCAAATGGAGACTGCAAGGCTAGGTGCTTGATTTTATACACCTCTGGCAACAGGTCTGATTGAAACACCTCAATTCAATAATTAATAAGTGTGGCCAAATACTTTTGTCCACATAGTGCAGGCCTGTCCAACCTGCGGCCCTCCAGATGTTGTGAAACTACAAGTCCCAGCATGCCCTTCCAGCTATCAACTGTTTGTCTACCAGCAAAGCATGCTGGGGCTTGTAGTTTCACAACACCTGGACAGCCACAGGTTGGACAGGCCTGATATAGTGTGTGTTAATACTAAATTGTTTACTGGCTCCTTAAGGTATAACAAGTGGTGAGTATTGTAAAGTGAATTTTTGAAACCTGTTTAAAAGAAATGTCAAATATTAATATATCACATTAAAGTAATTGCCTCACTTATTATGCAATTGATAGGAGAATTATACATTTTCACTGTTCAAATGGCAAGGCAACACATTTTATATTAAAATGGCTGGAAAAAAGTATTTGTGCCAAGAGTGATTAAGAAGTCATTTACTATGAAAGCCTTTAACTAATTTATGGATTTCAAATACATCTAAATATGGCAGCAGAGTCTGTAGTGCAGCCATTTTTATAATGAAACCATTGCGTCAAGTTTCAAATGTTTATTTCACATGAAGCACTCTAAGATATACAGGCATTTTGCAAGGAGTGGTAAAAGAAATTGAACTAGGCGCTACTTTTGTGAAAGAAACCATGTTAGCTGATATCATTTTAAAGTGTTGCTTTATTTAATACAAAAAAAAAAAAAAAAAAAACACAAAAAGGGAAAAAGTTGTTTTAACAAATGTTTACTGCTCTTACAAAATGTTCTCACCAGGTATCGCAGTTGATATCTAGGCAAACAGAACAGCACACTGGCTTATGAGTATATATTGTTTTTAAAAGGCTACTACAGTAATATAGGGGGGCATGTCAGACTTTGATTTTAAACAGTACAGCAATGATACAAGAACACCCAAATAAATCCAGGATAATGTCCTCAAAGGATTCCAAACAATGATCTCCGTGGTAATCATTTGAAAGTTATTTTACTTCAAATTTTCTTCAGATATTCCTGGAGCCGGAGGCTCGTTAGCCCAAAAAGGTCACTAAGCATCAATGTTCGTGATGCACTTCTGTATGAGACATGCCAACGCTTCACAAGAGCCAAAACAATCCCCTGCATTTGTATGACCAGTAGAAAGTCCCATAAGCCACAACCTAGCAAGTGTTTTGTATAATAAAACATAAAATAAAAAATAAAAAAATGAACAGGAGGAAAAATGAAGATTAGTGGGGAAGGGGAATAAAGGAAAGTGTGAACCAAGTGGATATTTATATTCATATTACAGTTACTAAAAAATAAAGACTCCCAACCAGTTATCAGGTCTTCTTTAGCTTTTCTGAAAGTTGCAACTATGCAATCTGACTAGAAATCTCAACGGGGAACATTGAGCACAAGAAACGGAAGAGACAGTTCTACTGGGCAGTTTCCGCACCTGACAAGTAGAGAAAATATAGAGCAACGGCACAGCCCACGTGCTTGTGTTTCAACAGTTACATTCTTCTTACAGTACGAGTCATACATTGGGTGTCGGTCTGCCAGTATGTGGGGCCAAATGAAACCACTTTTATCTTGTGGAACACGCTCCTAAATCAACATCACAAAATTGACCTATATGAACGGTCTTCACTGCCAAATTAAGGTATTCTTACAGCAAGAACTATGTAACGTGGCTTTGTATTAAGTAGAAAAACAAATGAAAGCCTTTACATGCCAACAGATTTTTCCAGGGCCCACGTGGTTCAGAAATCTTGGACGGGGGACGGGGGACGGGGGGTCTTGGGGTGAGGGGTGATAAATTTGGTCCTGGTTTAGGCTGCCACATGGAAAGAGTAAAGTTTTGGGCACAAAGAGATTGTTTTCTCCCCTATCCCCAGACGCTGAGGCCAACAGTACTTGTAACTAAATACTGGCCAACCACACACAACTAAGTTTAATTGAAAAATGTTTTTACATAGCACTAATTCTATCCAGGAACCAAGGGATCCACTGAAGAGCACCTCATCAGCATAACGAGACATCATGGGGTCCATGAACAGGTGAATCACCACAACAAACAGCATAAAGTCTGAGCAAAGACCGCTTCGCTGCCGCATCAGTGCCATGAGATCTGCTCTGAGTTTTTCTACACTGCTGAACTGTAACAGGAGTTCTAAAAACAATGAAAAGACTCATTAAGGGGGACACAAGGTTAGTGAATGGAACAAATAAGAACTCCCTATTTCTACATCATTGGCCTCTCCCGAATGTCTTCTCTGCTTAGGACATCCGTTGTTCATCTCCAGTGACAACCTATCACTCATCTATTGAAAGAGGAGGGGGAAAAGGACTATATTAAACCGTCCAGTCATTTGCGCAGTTGTGACTGTGAAAAGAGACTTGCGCATGTCCACTTGAATGAAGATTATCTGGGTACATCCAGCCGGGCTGAGTTAATCCTGTTCAGCGCTGTTTTTGACAGATGATACACTCTCACTCGTTGTGCTCACGGGGGAACTTCTTTGAGTAACACTATCATTTTGTGGCTCCTCTTCCCCCCCAACCTCCCCCAGGAGACACGAGAACTTGCGGTCACCAAACAGAAGGCTGAGTCTTGCCTCAAAGAAAGACTGCAGCTCGATGATGGACTGAACCACAGCTTTCTCCTGTAACAAAAATAAATAAAATAAAAGGCAAACAATGAGCTTCAAAGTTTTTCCACCACACAAGGAAGCTTCCACGTCAGGTCAGCAGTTATGGAAATTGCAGAGAGATATTCCATTCTAATACTAACTGAATAGAAGCCTAAAGGCCTTTAGCTGCAATCTGAATTTGCCTAGAAGACTGCAGTACAAAGGTGAACCAGCAGCAAGACATGTTCCAGATAATCACCGCACAGCAGTCAGAGAAACTCCTCCCAACGTAAATGTAGCTTTCAAAGGATAACTCTGTACATATTAATTCCTAAATAACCAACAGCCAGAGGAATTATCCCATTAATTTCAAGGCTTTGTTTTACTTTAAAAAAAATATATAAATGCCCCCAAACATTTACGTATGGTCCCAAACCAGCCTCAATTATAATTGTCACAGCTAACAATTCATTATACAAAATAATTGTTAGACAAATACAAAAAGTGTTTTCTGACCTCTGCAAACTTGCTGACATTTCTAAACATCAACCATACATCTCGAACAAAATCATCAGGGCTGTTATACGAAGGTAATAACTTCTGCTGTAGTTTGGCGCGAATGAGCGTCAAGTCAGTTAACGGGTCATCCTCCTAGAAACACAAGTTTAGATGTTAAGGCTGTTACAGGGTCATGCACATCTTTAAAACTACATACTTTGAAGCTTAGATATCTTTTTCAAACATAACCAAGCTTCAAACTACTAAGTTTCAGTTCCATGCACATGGATTGTGAGCTTAAACCTGGACCGTTTCCAAGTCCCCTTTGATCCTCCAACTACAGAATTGAAGGTAGATGGGGTGTATCTTAAGGTGATATAGACAGAAAGGTCTGACAAGTATATTCAATATCTCTTAACGCACAAGGCATACTACAAACACTACCATTTTTAATTTACACCTGACCAAGTCGTCACATTTTTAATTCATACAACTTTGATAAACATGCCTTCACTCTACATTAAAATGCTACAAAGTGGCATATATTGAAATACACATTGCCAAGTCAAATGAAATTTATTCCAGTCTAGAAACAAATTGGAATCAAATTATGGGTGCTTATCGATTCCTGCTTGTTGCAGTAGAGATCAAATGTATCCTGCCATTTAAGAAAACTGCCATGTATCCTGCCATGTCAAAACGCTACCAAGAAAACAAAAAAAAGGATTTATACACTATGTAACAATGCTATTTGTGTATGTAACCACTTGGGAAAAATAAACTTACCACTCCGCTGGACAATCTGTGGAAGGGTCGGCAAGGATCGTGGCAAAGTAGTTCCAATAACACACGTTCACATTTCTGATGGGAAAGGGGAGAGATGGGGCAGTGGGAAAAATAAAAGTTAAATAGGAGTAAACTAAATTTCTAAAGCAGTAAAAATAAAGACTACAAACATAATCCACATTTATATACATCAGTGACTAGTTGTTTGAGCAACATGCAGTGTTGAATATTGGACTCTTTGGTGTCTATGAATTGTGTGTTCAGTTTTGTATTTTGCCATTAAGAATATTAGGTATGCATTTAGCCCATATTTGTGCCTGTCATTTTGTTATTAAGTATTTATCATGTTCCACTCCAGATAAATTTTACCCTGGAATTTACCATTCTGCCAGTACCAATATTCTGTCAAATTGATTTTTTTTAACAGACCATATGCATGACAATGTATTAAATCCTGTCTTATTTTGAAAACAGCTACTGCATGTTTACTTATACATTTTTAATTGTTCTAATAAATCAAGAAACATTAAATAAGTGCTAAATACCCATTTCTTCTTTTCTCACTTACTTGAATGCCTTTATAAGCACTAGCACCCCAGCACTTATGACCAATAACCCATCCACCTCCTTTTATTATAAAGGTAGGATAGTGATGTGTTTTTGTTGCCTTCTCTTAATACCACTTTAGTCTACACTTCCACAGGTGGAAAACCTGAAACCTATGGCCTTATCTGTGTGGAGTTTGTATGTTCTCCCTGTGCTTGCGTGGGTTTCCTCCGGGTGCTCCGGTTTCCTCCCACACTTCAAAAACATACTAGTAGGTTAATTGGCTGCTATCAAAATTGACCTTAGTCTCTCTGTCTGTCTGTCTGTGTGTGTGTATGTTAGGCAATTTAGACTGTTAACTCCAATGGGGCAGGGACTGATATGAGTGAGTTCTCTACAGCGCTGCGGAATCAGTGGCGCTATATAAATGGTGATGATGATGATGATGAACCTACAGCATCACATCTGTTCAACATGAAAATACAGCTGAGCAGCTTACACATCGGTGCACCAAACCTGCCACACTACAGTTTTAAAGCTGCAGCCATTTGGGTAATTTGAGAGTTAGCAAAAGACCATTTCTAACAGCTTGGAAACCGAAAGTAAACAAACCTTCTGATCAGTTGCCGAGAGGCTCGTGGTATTCGCACCCGCTGCTGGAACTACCTCGCTCTGATCATTCTTGGAAATGTCCTGACACAGCATACACTTCCACTCTCCGCTAAAAAGAAAAGAAAAAAAGTTGTAGTCTACATCTTGTGACTGTATGAATACGGACAACCTATTTTCTACATTACAAAGAGAATGCATACATATAAATGCATTGCCTTGTACAAAACCTCAAGAGAACTTGGAGTAGACTTAAAGTCCTTAACTTTAATAACCCTACAAGGATGCAACTAAGAATCCTGCTCCGCCTCCCTCTCCAAACATTGCCCTATTGGGAGCGGGCAGGAGTTCAATCAAAATGGGCCATGTCCTATGAACAAGTTATTATGACAAAGATCCATATGATGTTCTAGCTATATTTATAATCAACCTGGGAACCAGAATCCTTGTAGAACCATTAGAGTATAGAAACAATAAGATTAGTTATTGTACCTTGAAATTTCCATGATAGCAGGCAGGTGGCAGTCTCTGTGGAAGCTGGCTTTACACTGGCTGCATGTGAGCAGGACCCCTTCTTTCTGGCACACCTTGCAGCGAGTGACTGTGCCGGTTTCTGGACCAGTACTAGATCCCTGAAAGTCAGAGGAAGCCCCATCACTGGCTGCGCTTGGCGGGCGGATGGCAGGTGGTGCACTTTCCGGCAAGCCATCAGGGCGAACGTATGGTTTTTCCTCCGAAGATTCAATTGTGGGGATACTGATTCCTGTTTCCATGGCTTCCTCCTGCCAGAGAAGACATGGTCTTAGCACTTTAGCATATAACAAACTACCAGGCTTGAAGTCTTTAGGATGTGCATTTGGACATATGTAATAAAACAAACCCAATAGCCACGGTGCCTAAAAAGGTTTTTGGTTGCTGCAAACTTTTGGAATTTCCATAACCCTAAATTGATGCCCTGACCTACACTAACTATTCTCAAAGAGTTACCTTCACAACAGCTTCTCCAGCAGCATTCCCCCTCTCAATCACAATTAAATTATAGTCCTCATTGGTGTTTCCAGGGAAAACTTTAAATACTGGCGGCTGATTGTCCGGATTAAGGTCCACGTCCAATCGTTCTAGGCTGACACGAGGAACTTTCTTCAATAGTTCATTTACATCCCCATCAGAATTGCGTCCTCTTCAAGAGAATACAAATGAAGAGTTAGAGTCCAGATGAGGCATGCAGTATTAGTGAGGTACATTGTATATACCGATATACCTTTTATGGCCAGTTACAGCTTCTAATCCAGAAGATTCACCTTCTGAAAAAAATCAGATCAAATTGTTCATGTCAAAATGTTGGTCTTAAACAGGGCAGTATGAACCAAAATAAAAAAAAAACAAAAAAAAAAAAACCACAACACATACCTGTCCCATCATAGTCATCCATCGGCTGTAAAGAAAGAGAGACTTATTAGTAAATAAAATGTATCCCAAGAGGTAACACTAATGTCATGAAAGGTCTAAACGTGGCCAACAAGAGGAGCACACTGTGACCGCCGGCCGGGCCGCACACTGCACCTGCTGCATGAAGTTTCCGGGACCTCCTGCAGCGGCTCTTCCTTGAGAAGCACCGGGTCTCGATCGGTTCTGTACCAGTGGGTTAAAGTTAGTGAGCGGGGTCAGGACTTGACTTGAGTTTAAAGACGGCGATGCCGAAGACTGCAGAACACCAGTTTTATCAGATATGATTTTACCTGTAATTGAAAAAGAGGAAAAAAAAAAACCAAAACTTTAGCAAGACCATTACACCGAGGTTACTGTATAACCTGTCCAAGAAGGTAAAGGTCGTGTGCACTTCTGTTCACCTGCAGAAACTCAATCGCTGAACACAGCAAAGGCAGAAGCTCAAGATCAAGGGAGAACGCTGGTGCAGTGAAGAGTTTTAGCAATTGCCGCAGGGACAGGTGAATGGCGAGCACGTTTTACTTTCATATTGGCATTAAAACAGAAAACAATTGTGGGCTTTCCTCCAATAACCTGTCACTAACCAAAACCAGAAAGGAAATTGAAATAATGCCTGCGCGCACAAGCCTATACTCAGATGGCCAGGTGATTCTTCTATGCCCACTTATCTGGGCTACGGCATAGAACAGGTTTGCAAACATTCATGCTAAGAACTTGATGGTCTCTTGGGTCACATGCTGTTTGTATTCATTTATGCATTAATACTTAATTTACCTTCTTATTCTACAAGAATATAGGGATGGATAGTAGGGCATACATACAAGTGAAACATCATGAATTCCTAAATCCAAAAATGCAAATTACCCAATTGAAAAGAGCTCCTAGCAAGTTCAAGCAACTGTAAGAAGTTCAGGTGCAAAATTATGATAGCTGCCATTATTTTACCCCCAGAATTAAGTTAAGTCTCCACTCGTCAGCTCAAATAGATTCCCCTGAAAGGGACGGTCCATCTTAAGATTAGCCTGTACATGTCTCACAAATGTTACAGAACATTTTATATTCGTGGTTTCTTTGGGTGCTTTCCAGTCATGTGTTGACCTCACCATGAAGGGTCGCTTATTTTAATAACTCAGGGATATGCTCTGCAGTAGATAAATTTCTATACAGAGTGTATCAAGGTTTTCATTATCTAATAGCTACAAAAAAATAACTGAAAACCATTGATGTAAAGCTATAAAAGGTAAAGTAATATATTCAGTAAAACACACAGAAGGACATAGACCAGTAAATTAGTCATCTTAATGTATATAACACCATCACGACCGCAGGAAACGCTGTGGAGGGTGACTGCACACAAACACTAAGAGGATTTCGGTAGAGGAGTGTGTGTAAGTTCTCAAATTCTTACCGAAGAACTCTGCATGTTTTGTCCAGGTATCAGAATCCCACTGAAACCTTAAATCTCCTAATGGCTCAACAGGGTCAACGACAACTTTCAAAGCACGGTGCAGTTGGAAGTAAATCTAAGACGACAGGGAGCTATTGTTAGTTATGTGAAAGATTTACCCAAAAGTAGGTAAAAAAAACCAAAAAAAACAAAACAAAACTAGAGATGTTTGTACCAGTTTCTTGGAAAGCAGCAAAGCCGTATTATTGTCACTTTCTAGAGCCCAGGTGGCAAAACGGAGAATGTGTTCCTGATGTTTCTGTAGTTTAGTCATAGTCCAGTGCTGCTTCTCCAATTTATCCTGATGTCCTTCGGTCACTTTCTAAACAAATAATAAAAAAAACACAACTTGGATGGTTCTAAATAAAAGGGTATTTGTGGTTAACCTACAAATGAGTGTACAGATTACTATTTATAGCCATAATAGATGGAGGGGATAGGTCTTTACTCCTAACAAATATATTCACAGTAGGATGAACGTATTAGACAAACCTGCATGTCATTTACTAGTAATTTTCCACGCTTGTTAAGCTCCTTCATAATTTGTAGGATCGCCATCTTCACGTCTACTTGTAGTTTCTTCTGGACATCAATCACTTGACGAATCCTGCAAGTCAAGGAGCTCAGATGAAAAAACTTTTACAAGGCTGCAGATACCCATTTAAGGCCTCGTAGACATTTGTTCTCCAATGAAACGCATAACATTGTTAGCAGCATTTTCAGCTTACTATAAGAACCTGATGTGGTCTATAACCTGGAATGCCAACATATCTGTTATGACTATATAACAGTGCAGAGATCAATGCTATGCCGATACCCGTTTAGCAAGTCATCGCAAACCTAAATCCTGGAATTGCTAAAGTTTATATTTTTAATGGTGGACCTTAACATAAAGTAAAGGGCATTAGGATGCAGCACTTTCTCCAACATTGGAAATTATATTAAATCGCCCCGGCCCCCCCTCCCCATTTAAAAATAGAGCAGAAGGAAAATGGACATTCCCAGCGATCAAGAGCTTGAAGCTGACTGTGAACGTATCGCTCACAGAAATATCCCTGAACGCGTCTACTTACGAAGCTCGAACTTCCTTTGTAGATTTCTGTAGGGTAGTATGCTTTTCTCCAAGCCGTTTCACTAGAGCAGAGAGGATTTTACGCTGGTTTTTGACAGCATCCTCCAAAAACTGATACCTGGAAGATTTCCATGAAGAGAGATTTATGTTTAGGTGTCATCTTGATCACAAAAAGAAAATCTAACACTGAATGGGTCAGACTCAAATGTAGAAGAATCATTAATGTAATTACTGATGGTCCTTGTGTCCCTGCAGTTGACAGTCACGGCAGGTCAAAGTGTCACAGGTATCGCAGAACAGCATCATGGGCTCCTGTTTATGTACTGGACAGAAGACTGTATGTTCTGCTTCCTTTTTAGATCCACCTTTAGAAAGAAAAAGAAAATAATTTTTAAAAATCCATTGGCTGTGGATGCATCAATGATACATATGGTGCACAACTGACACCCATTAAATTGTGCAAGTAAACGTAACATGGGTAATTAAAAATAATAGAGTTACTGAGATGAAGATAACTCGCAAAAAGACCTATTGTGTCACTATAAAAGCCTCAGCAATTAGGCCTCGATGACTTCTTGCTCAATTCACACAAAATGCTCTTGCTCAGGCCACAAAGGCTACACAAGGACTATGTAACACTAGCAGCAAGTTACTGATCAGTCTCCAAAAGAGAGGAGCTGCCCTAACAGCTGTGGTCTCCAACAGTATGAACAACTAAGAATCCTGTCATATTGGAAGGAATCAGGCCCAAGAGAGAACAGCAAGAGATGCAGTAATACTCTCACCAGAGTGAACGTACTAGGAACTTAACCCCCAAACTACAATGTACAAGAACTACGTACTAATGCAATTATAAAGCAGTGGTCAGTGTTAAGGCTCAAATGAAACACCAATGTTTCATGAAAGTAGGGTGTTTTTTAAAATATATTACTAGAAACATGTATGGTTTGGTTTACCCATGGGACCATTTAAGGAACAAATGCCCATATTTGTAAACCGCTAACTTACAACCACGGTGCGTAAAATGCACAACACTTTTTGCATAATTCTCTATACATTTTATTTCCGCGTAGCATCATCTAGACTCCAAAGAACACTTACGGCACATTGTAGTTAAATTCTTAGCACTTTATGCCATCTTACAATCAATACAATGGTCTCTAAAAGGGTTATTTAAGGATACCTGTCCCCATAAATAGCATAATCGCAGCGTACACAAGACTGCTTCAGTATCTCACTTATTATGACATATCTCCAAAATGTCAGGAAGATTTTAGTGAACGAACGTTTTTAATTAGAAATAGTCAAAATACAAAGACTTATTTTGGGACCAGACAGATTTGGGCCACAAAGCCACGCCCACAGGTTCAGCTCCCAATGCAATGTCATGTTAAGTCCCAGCACAATAGTAACCTTGCTTGGACTGCTACGAGTCATTGTATCAGCTGGATGAACCAGTGCTATAACAGGCCTCAGGGGGTGATCTAACATACTGCCTCCAGGTCAGACCTATCTTGTAGGGCCCAAATTCAAAGTTTTATCAGACAGAGAAATAGAGTACCCAACAAATGTGAGAGAGAAGTCAATCAAGTGTGGAACGGTCTTTTAATCCAACAAAGGCTGTCAGGCACATTACTACCATCAGGTCATTAATTACCTGTTACTTTGACAGTATGATCCTTTGTGTATTTGACTCGTTGATGGGCTTCAACGCAGGTCTCACAGAGCCACTCTGTGCACTCAATGCAATAACTATTAGCTATAGCGTTGTCCTCACAGCTTGTGCATCGCTGAAAATCAAAATACAAAAAAAAAAAACTATTAACATAAAAACAGGCACAAATAATATTAGAGGGAAAAAAAAGACAGACAAGTTTATAGGCAAATAGACAAATTATTACAGAGAATGAAGACCTTCGCTTCTCATAAGTTTATACTGCAAAGCAAAGAAAAACTACAAAGGCAGACATTGCATATCTTACATACGAAACTTAATGAAGACTGGTGCAGAGGAAAAATGTAATGCTACTACTAACAGCCAGACAGCTTTCATTCTAGCGCACTGGAATAATGGTGGTTAGTGACTGGATGCTATGAGCAGCTCCTTTTTAAGTGCATCAATGTCTAAACACAAGAACTAAAGTCTATTAGCAACACTCCACAATCTTTTTTCATTTCTGAAGAACTGAATTTTAATACAATACCATCACTACACAATGAAGGTAAACCTGATTATTCATGATTATAAAGTGATCACATCACACTTTGGAGTGTATGACAGTTGTAGACTTCAGTCACAAGATTATAATACACTTCAATCATTTCCTTCGGATGAATGATTCAATAATTTTTGGTAGAAAGCAATCTATTTCACCTTCCACATTTCATTGTTCTAGATCATTTGTCAACCAAATACTTATTCTTTAACAATTTTAAGAAAAGAAAATTTATCACATTGTAAATTGTGTAGCCAACCGTAGATTTTGAACACTCCATAATTCTTAAAATAATTGTGCAAATCTCCAAAGGATTACCATCTACTGCTAAAGTTACTTGTTTTATCAGAGGAGACTGAAAAATGACAAGTCACAAGACTCGCTCCCCTCACCCATTTCATGCCACCGATTACCTAAAATCTATAGAGAACTCCAATTGATTTATATTCCTACAAAACCCAGCTAGTGCTCAAGAATCTATTGTCTTTAAAAAATAGTTTATATTTATGTTTCACATCCAATATAGCGAAAAATAAAACAATTCTTAGTTTAGAACTTTAAAGGGAGATCTGAGAAAGTGTTTACCAATAAACTTCTTAAACAAGTTGATACAAATAGTTGACACCAAGAGAATGGAAGGTAAATATCCCGTTCTCTATTTGTCACATTAACAAGGAAAGGCAGTGATTTAGAGCAGTGTTTGAATACCCAATTCCTATCCAGGATGCTTCTAGAATTTTTTGTTTAAAGGACACTATTTCCAGTTGCCCATCCTCCTGTATTTCTGTACTTATGGCTCTAAATAGGAAATAATGAGTTCTAACAGGGTAGAATATAAGTTACTCCTTTAAGCTTTTTGTTTTATATTTAATGTATGGGCGTTTCTATTATATTAAAGCATATGCCAATTAAATACTGCATTATGCTTAAGTTCCTCTCTCTGATGATCTGTATCCCTTCGAACCACAGACCTGACATTGTGACACATGCATTCAAGGAACTCCAGCTTCTACAAAGCCGCCCACGTTTTATAGGCAGGAATGAAAAAAATACCTCAAAAAATGTTATACTACACTCTTAGTGCCTCTTCATTTGCTTTTCTTACACGAGAGATAGATAGATATATTTATATTATTGCTCAGACCATTTAGTCATGATGACTGCACATAAGCAGAGCAGCACCAGAATATTCATACTGATAGCAACATTATACTATGTTATTGCAATCTTATTTATTTTGTATAATATTTTCTGTTAAGCAACTTGTGTATATATTTTGAGCTGCAGCAGTAAGTTTATATTTTTCATAAAAAAAACAAAAAAATATGCAGAAAGTTCTCTTTGGGAGACAAATAGCAGGATTCTGTACGTGTGCCCACTGCCATATCTGTAAAGGAGTGCAAAGCCCCTCTACCAGACAGAAACCAGTCAAATACTCTCAATTTAATGGAAATTAAAAACACAGCTAACCCCTCCCTTACACACTATGGTATTATAAGGAGACTGCCTACCTTACCTTGTTTGAAAATAAAATTAATAAAATTTGAATAAATTCTCCACTGGATTAATTGCATTTTTTAATCTAGAAGGTATTTTCTTATTGTTATATAGCAAGGTCATGGAAACGAGTTATACTGGTTGAACTGTGTTGCAGTTTGTAATACAGTCTTTTAGACTGAAAGACTTTCATTAATGACGGTAAATATTAACCTTGGATCACATATAAACTCTAAACATTAGGAAAACTAGGATATATATCACATTACAAGTGTACAGTGAAGTAGGGTACAAGAAGCAGGGAGGGGGGAGGCTATTTGGCTTTATCCAGCAACAAGACAGTGAGGCCAAGTTATTGCTATGAAAAACATATCAATTATCATTCTATTCTGCTCTAAATCAAATGTACATAAATATACTTAAATTCCATTAATCGTCAAAAGTTTTTGGGCTAGCATCTTACCTTGAAGGGAGGATACTAAAATAAATATATATATATATATATATATATATATATATATATATATATATATATATATATATATATATATATATATATATATATATATATATATATATATATATATAAACAGGGATACTCTGCACTCTCCAAACACATAGTTAATGCTATACCAAGTACTGTTCTATATTAAAAACAGGGAATGTTAGTTATATGGTCACTAAAACTCCTTAGTGACTTCCAATACCCTTAGATTTCACCTTAGGGCTGCATTATACTATAAGATTTACTTTCCATTCAGGCTTCCAAAAAAAAAAAAAAAAAAAAAAAAGCCTAACTGCAAGGTACTGGTATTGAAGACACCACTCATTTGTTAAAACTTTCTACATCTCTACCTTGGGTACAATGCAAGTCTGCAGTTGAGGGCTGCACTATTAACTAAAGTAACTAATGCTGAGTGAGCGTTTAATATTCAATTACAGATTTCTCAATAAAACTACCAAACACATACTGGGGCATAGCAATTCGCCGATCTGTATGACCCACTGCCTCGGCTGTATACAATAGGTGTAGTACACACAGCTCAGAGACTAAGACAATGGTGGCATTTCTACAAATATTTTCCACGCATGTTAGTAATTTGATTTGAATAAGCCCTGAAATGCAACGTGCGAGTAAACCATTACATGTGTAAGGCAGCGTTTCCCAAACTCAGTCCTCAGGGACCCCTAACAGTGCAGGTTTTCCATATCTCCTTGCTGGAGCACAGGTGTAATCATTACTGACTGACACATTGTAACAGATCCACAGGTGGTGTAATTACAATGTGTCAGTCAGTAATGAATACACCTGTGCTCCAGCACAAGGAGATATGGAAAACCTGCACTGTTAGGGCTCCCTGAGGACTGAGTTTGGGAAACACTGGTGTAAGGTGATCTTAAAGCAAACCCATTTCAGCCTACAGTCTCAATGTATGAAAGGAGCCAACAGTACAAATAGAACATTTTAGAGGCAATTTTTTGGGGAAATTTAAGATTTGTTAAAATGTCACTTAAACACCAGTAGGATGTGTGAACTTCACATACATAAGAGGTATATTTGACACTACAATCTCCCTCATTAGTTTGGCAGAAGCCAGACAGCACTACTCAGATGTGAGGAGCAGAGTCTCCAACAGCACAGACAGACTTCCTGCTGCCTCCATTCCCCTCCTCACATCATGTCACTGCCCCTGTCCTCCCTAACATAACACCAGTGGACAGATCATTGCCTCCCACATGATCTCCTACAGCTATCACCATTCCCATGACCTGCCTGTGAAAATAACCACCTGTAGCCACTCGCTTTAAAACTGAGTCAGTAAAGGCAGATAAATCATTGGTGCCTTAGAAAGTAATAGTCAGTGTTCACAGGATTTTAAGACTACACACGACTGAAAGATAACAACCGATCATTAACACGATCGCTGTGCTATATCTAAATATTGCTAACTACACCAATGATCTACTCCTGCATAGGAAACAATTTCTATGTAGAGTTACTGCTGCATGGGCAGCACGGTGGCTTAGTGGTTAGCAGCTCTGCCTCATAGCGCTTGGCTGACCAAGCCCTTATCTGTGTGGAGTTTGTATGCCCCCCTCCCCGTTTGTGAGGGTTTCCTCCCACCCTCCAAAAACATACTAGTAGGTTAATTGCTGCTATCAAATTGACACGTGCGCGTGTGTCCGTCTGTGTTAGGGAATATAAACTAAGCGCCATTGGGGCAGGTAATGATGTGCGTGACAAATATCCTCTGTATAGTGCTGCGGAAATTTAGTGGCGCTATAAAAATAAATGATGGCTCACACATCAGTGAAAAGAGCTCAGCTGGCTGGCATACTACTGTACACGGGAACTTGGATAGACAGGGAGAAAAAAATATTTCAAACAGAGGTAGTGTAGTGTTCAATTACCTTAGCCGAGGTCTGTTGAGCTACACGGTTATGAAAGTATAGGAAACAGCGCAGTAGGAGTACTGCAAGAAAAATATTTCTTCAAAATGTCATCACAGAAACGGGAAAGTAAAAGATGTATTCAGTCACATCTGCAAAAAGTGGACCTGTTACCAACAACAAAGTGGAGGCTTTCATATTTGGCTGAACGTGGCCTATCAATTCATTCATTAAGAGTACCTCATGAATATTAGTCAGACAGTACCTTAATGATGTCTCTGGTTCTTAGTAAATTGATAAGCTGCATATTGCTTCAATTCCCATTGTATGTGTAAGTGACAGGTCCATTTAAGCAGACACTGCAGCCGTTTAACAAGTTGCCACAAGAATCTTACCTGAATTGTCTCAGTCACTTGTTCAGACGAGGAGTCCTCTCTAAGAAAGTAGTTCTCAACAATATCCTTCTGAAAGCACTGGTTCTTACACACCGGACAATTGACCATAGCTGAAAATACAAAGTATTCAGTCAACACAAGTGTATAGTTAAGTTTAGAGCATTCCATATTTTGGTAAAAACACTGGTCTCAAAGAAGCACAGCATTAAATTATATATCCAGAGCAAAAGGTTAAGATGAATGTTTCTCAGTCTTGAATCACAAAAACCATTATACGAGAAAAGGTCCACTTAGAAACAGACTGTTTACGGAATACATTTACATTAAGAGAAGAAAAATGGATATGTCAAAAAAAGGTAAATGAAAGATATAAGCTGACGCTATGAAAGGGTGCTGTCGAATACTTAAGACAGTAATAGCTCTGAAAATTTTGTAGCATGCAACCGCACTGCAATATCATTAGAGATCACTGACTTTTCTTACCAATTTTTTCCTACTGGTAAAAACTACTTCTGACACTCAGTCATTCAAATGCTATTGTGATCTAATAAAATATTGCCTGCATCCAAAACCTAACCAACCACATGAACCTTCACTGACCCATTCCCAGCCAATGACACCCCTGTTTTAGGCTAGGGGGCTGCAGTGTCCAATGAAATGACTAACAGTAAATGTGTGTAGGAAAGTATGTCCTTCCACAATTACAAGTTTATTCCCAAATAGCTTCGGTTCTGACACAAACCTGGAACTTTCACATGTATTTGTGAATATTAGTAGCTCTTATTATACACCGTGTTTTAATGGCCTTTTTAATGGCCCTTAATGACAGGCATTTAACCACTGACTTGTTTGCTCTCAATGCAGGCAAAAAGCAAGCAACCACATAGAAAAATAAAATGCATTCTAGTCCGTGTTTATGTGCCTTTGGGCTGTATATTTGGGGTTGTGCGCAGCACATTTTTTGGTTATTGCTCCATTTTAGGGCTTTCAAACTAAATCAGACTTCAAATAAGGCCTCATTTCACTATGGATGGTCTAAATACCCATAAGAAAGCAAAGAGCAGCGTTATACTGCATTTTTCCCTGTTAAGGGATCATTCATTTCGATTTGTATGTGCGCTACATGTAGAAACCCCACTGAAATAAATGGAGCTTCCCATCATTGTTAAATGTCTTTCCCCACATCAATATAGATTTAATTAGTCTTTAGTTGGGGATGTAGCAGAGTCTCAGACTCCACTCTGGCAAGACATCAATAATCACTTTGAATCTAGAGTGGAAACAAATGCTTATTGGATGAGGCGAAACAAAATCAATTTGGTTCAGTCATTCAGCGCAGGGCACGTAAAAGTGCAGGTCATATGGTCTACTATGGAGTTTTATTTTTAATGGTGTTGACTGCAAAGAACACTTCCCCTTTACTTAAGAGAAGATCCCATTGAGATATTCAAATTATATTCTTAACGATTTGGCAAACAATGGTTTGCAGAGTTTATTTCAATAAAAGCTGATTTAACAATCATGTGGGAGGTTTTTGTTTAGTTTTTACTATTTTAGCACAATAAAGTGTCATTATACCAAGGTCCCAATATTCCTCATCACCTCAACAAAATAAATGCGTTATCGAAATGAATGTCAAAAGCGCCTTACCACGTGTTATGGACACATTTGCAAAAGTATGACAACAACCCACGGCTTTATACAACATGTCAAATGCTTATCAAACGCACGTGTAAATGCATATTAGATCTAATGTGTTAAGAGTTGTTTGCATTTGTGCATATGCTGCTCGTCGTGCTGTATAGGCTCTAAGGTATGTGCAGATATATACTGAACCAGCACTACAGTCCATACACCAGTCACTCCCTCCTGTGACTAAATACCCCTTGCTGCCCCATATACAGACTGACTTGTCACTCACCCCAGTGATGTAGCAATAGAGGGATTGCATTCACACTTTTGCAAATGTGTCAAAAACGCAAATGGCATGGAAATTCTTACATTCATTTCATTAGTATTTATTTTGCCGGGATCATTAGTAATAGTGACTCCTGGAGTGGCAACTTTGCCTCCTACCCACAGACTACAGGTAAACAAACTTTAATTGAAATCAAACGTCCACTAACCCCTCGGGTACAATATCCATCTCTAGTCTCCAAAATGCTGCATGGGCTCAGGGATGACTCTCTTTCCTGATCTTTGTCAGGATAGTGGCACTAGTGCAACCTGTAAAGTAGTAGTAAAACGTCATAATTCAGGAGCTCCAGGAGGAAGGCCATGTTGGCAAATGGCTGATTGTTGGGCGTTAGTAGGTGGAGACAAATGATGAGGGAGGCTAAAGTGTTTAGCTGTGCCACACACTCACCCAAACCAATACTGTACCTCACTAGCATGTGGTACAACTGCTGGCACTATGGCCAATGAAGCCCTTCTTGAACATTTACAAAGGTCTTAATGTAATAAATCTCAATTTAAACTATTTCCTTTCGGTACAAGTCATTCAACACACATGAAAATATATTGCAGTCAGACACCACCTCTCAGTGAATAGAGTATGTCCTCTTGGTGGTAGAAGTGGGATGCAAATGGCTGGAGCAAGAATTTTTCCACTGTAAAATTAGACCTTCAATGTGTGTGGTCAAAAACAAAAATGAAGGGAAAGAAGCCTTCCATGAACATGAGAGCTGCTATTCAGTGATCTGGTTGAATGGTTAAACTGCCCAGTAGCTCAAGCATCAGATACATTGTTGATTTGGCCTCATAAATGGAAGACCATAAATAGCCTGAACAAGGTCTGTAGATGTAGAATTAATGGAATACCAGGGACATTGTGTTTTAGCTGAGGCTTGGAGAGACATGCTACATATAGGCCATTTATGTTTCTCAGAACAAGTAATAAGATTACTATTTAGTTTGGGGACACACAAGGACAGCAAAAAAAAAGGAGGATGTGCAGGTGTTTGGTGCTACAGCTTGTCGGAATACACAGAACGATAACTCCTGTTCAAACCATGTTTACATACATTTGTTTATGAGAATCTCGTTATAATGCAGCAAATGCCAAATACCTTTACATTTAATACATGTGGCTGTTTTCCTGGGACTTTGTCGAATTACTAAGAAAATAAAATTAATTAAGCAACTTCCACTTCTGTATATTGCTTGTTACTTTGTCAAATTAATAAGGCTCACCAGCAGAGGGTCGTGAGAGCAGGAGGACCAATCACAAGCTCACGTGCAACTTCTAATTGGTACTCCCACCCCTTGCTTTTCAGCCATGTCTGAGAAACAGCTAGAAGTAGAGGGCTCCTTTTCCTAGGTGGTAGTGCAGTTTTGAACAGGCATAACTTGCAGATCTCACACTAAAACCATTGGATTGAACAGTTAAGCTAGGTACACACTACAGGCTTTTCAGCAGATTATTGGGCCAATCACATAATAAATGACCATTCAGACTGATATCGCATTAGTGTGTACGCTCCAACGATCATGTTTTATCACTCCAAAGCACATCGTATTGTTTGATCTTTAAAACAAACTAAAAATCTAGCTCAATGATGGAACAAAGTTGTTTCCAATCTTGCAGTGTGTAAGCACTCATGACCAGCAGTGTCCATAGATCTCTATGGAGTGTGCAAAGTCACAATCTTTTCAGCCGATGGTTATGACAGATGAAGAGCACAAGTCTAAAGGCAAATAGTGTAAAACATGTACAGTGTGTGTACAAATGAATGTGCATGCTGATCAGAACTTTTTTTCCCATCCTTGGTATAATCATTAACTATAATGCATGAGGAGAAAATTTCTGTAGTGTGTACCCAGCCCTAGCAAAGTGAGATTCATTTGGTACTTGTTTCTGTAAAATATCATGGAGCTGCCTAAAGAATTATGTTTAATCAGATAAGTTATCTTATGTGTAGAAGAGATAAACCATTCTAACAAGTACAATGAGATCCATTCTATGTTCCTAATAGATCCACTAAAAACTAGGGAGAAAAGAGGTGAAAATCTACTGTAGTCTGACTTTGTGCCACTTAAATTCAAGAAAGTTGAGTTTATATTCTGATAAGATGATAACCAAGAAAAGAATGTACAGGTGTTGTCAGCAAAATCTTATTGTATACACGTGTTTTTTTCTATGGTTTCAAGCTAGAAATACATTTAATTTCACATAGGGGAGTACACTCCATGTACACGTGTCCTGTAACTTACATGGTGAATCTGATAGGCCAAATCTCCCTAGCACAAACCTGATTTCTAAACGAACTTGACTCATTATCACTTTATAGAAGCATATTGTCTTTTTCCACATTGCATAGTAGTCATGTGGTCAAAACATTACAAATTATGCAAAATCAACATGAATAAAAGTTAAAAACTAACAAAGCCTGATTGGTGACTAGAGTATCACAGCCTGGCTTAGCCTTTGCTAAAAGTGCTAATTAATTCTATAAAAGATTGCCATTACTCAAAAATGCTTAAACTACAGACATTTGAGGGAAGTATTTAAAAAGATTGATGTGGCTCAGTTGTGCAGCAATATCATACAGGCCGGTTCCAAGCAGCCAACTACATGTTAGCCATCTTAGATAACCCAGACCTGCATTCGGCTCCCATGATCAAGCCGAGGTCCGTACCCCTGCGCAACTCATCATTGCCACAATGTCAACGGAAATTTCTTTTAAATACTAAAAGGTTTCATTTTTTCATTGAAAAACAAAAAACAATACTTTATTTAAAGTCTTCCCTTTCAATGGACCCATATGTACATTACCAAAGGTCACAGACAACTATTTGAAATTATATTTTTTAAAAAAAAATGAAAGCAGAATCAAGTTTGTTTAGAATGGTCTTGTGTGCATTTCTAGGGGAAAGTTTGCATTAGGCAGCAAAGTAAAACCTTACTACAAAACTCTGCAGAACATGTTCACCCTTAAATCAATAACAAGTTATAATTTTACTCTAATTGTACACCACAACATTGGGAAAACCATGCAAGAAATAATTCACAACAATATTTAAGTTAAATTGTGGAAATTGGAAGGTCAAAGAAAAAAAAAAAAAAAAAAAAAAAGAAGTAGTCACCCTCAGTGATTTTAACCTGCAAGATATAAAGTTTAAACAATGAAACTAGTGGTTTGGTTAAACAAAGCAGTTTTTCTTCTCTATTCTAACTGTACAATTAACTACCTTGTAAAGGTGATAGGAAAACCAACTAGATGGATAGTAATAAAATCTTCAGCATTCTGTGAGATTATATGTAATCCACAAATAAGGGAAGCATTTATCGAACAGCAATTAAAATTAAGTAATACCCCATTCATACTGCACCAAAATCCCGGGTTTTTGCCGGGCCGAGCTCAAACGACCCGGGTCTTGGTGCAGTATGAATGGTACAAGTCAAAAATCCCGGGTCTAAAAACCCGGGTCTTCAACCCGGGATTTATCGAGGGGTAATTCCCGGGTCGCCTGCACTATGAATGGTGCAACCCGGGTTTTTCAACCCGGGTTGCACAGAAAACAAGCTGATTGGCTGTCTGCCTGTCTCTGGAGATTGATGTCATCAGTGGGAGCCACTCCAGGGGTCCACGACACTGCGGGCATGGGTTTGATTTAGCCTTATCTGTGTGGAGTTTCAATTCGGAATTAGGCATTTCTCATTCATTTTATGCTTGCCAAAAAGAGGCCATTAATTTTCCATCTAGAAGTCTAGTCTTTTGGGGTAATCATTGAAATATGCAATGCCTAGCTTTAAAAGCTCCTACAACCTTCCCTTAAATATACGTTTCCCAGTCTCTTTATGCCTTTCAGAAAGCCCTCCTAGACTAGTACGACTAAATATATAAGCCAACTGGAGGTATCCTTTATTCATTATTGTATTATATTGTGTATCACCATTTTTCAGCCAATGAAAAGTGCTCTGGTGATGACTCCCACAAATTGCCGGGGCACAGACTTGTGCAGTATGAATGGGGTCAACCCGGGAAATTCCTTGGTCCGAGGTGCAGTATGAATGGTGTTTCTGAGCTGGAACGCCCCAAGCCCCTGCAAAAACCCGGCTTCAAAAACCCGGGATATTGCTGGGGCGGCAGTATGAAAGTGGTATTAGTGAGTTCAAACAGGTTAGAGGTGCTGAAGCATATAGAGAATTCTATAAAAAGGAAAGCAGGTCAGCAAAGATTGCAGGTAAAAGACATTGCCAAAGTCAGCAAAGCATATAAATAGCAAGAAATATACAGGTAATATTGCACTACTAAATGGAAAAATACAAAAAATTACAGACAAAATAAATCTGATCTTTTAAAGCTGTATCACCTAAGCAGATAAGGGATGTTTGTGCGAGCAGGACCACCAAGTTGAAACTGCAATTGCAGCTCCTGATTAGACCTCCTGTTCACACCCCCACGATTTTCAGCAGACGCTGTCAGATGAACAAGAGGGCCCCTAGAAAAATGGCTGAATGGAGTGACCCTAAGCAGGAGGGCACATTAGTAATTGGGGGTAATGCAACTTTAAATAAGTATTTTAAATCTAAGTATCTCTAGGACTGGAGGAAAAAGCATGTACATGGGTGGATAACCAGTTACAGAACATACTCTAACTTAAGTGATTAGCGATGTACCAGTAATCAATATTGAGCCCCACTCTTCTCAACCCTTTTATTAATGACCTTAAAGATGGTCTATAGTTTAAAGGTATCAGTATTTGCTAACTCTAAGCCATGTAGGGTTATCAACACAGAGCAGAATAGTCACTCGCTTGCTACATAATGAATTAAAAATGACAAACTTGGCCAGGAGACTATGGAAGGAATAGATGTAAATCTAACGAAAATCTCAGATTGTTGAAAAAAAGGACCAGAAAAGTTATCTGAACTGCTAATTTCACTAACTCTTTATTCTATTGCCTATGCATATCCAAATCTTAACAGATGGCAAAAAAGAAGTTAAGTGAGCAAGGTTAACGCTATACATACAACAATGTTCTACAAAAGTAGAACAAACAGTAAATAGCACAGTCTCAAGAGGCTCAAAGGACCATCACTCTTAACACCATCTGGAACTTTACTTAATCTCTTAACATACTGCCATTGTACATGTCTAGCAGACACAAATGGGCATTAATACCTGCTGCTGCACCTAGAAGGCACCAAGGATACCAAACCTTACAGATTGGCAGGGGGTCAGCACTTTGTGACAGCTTGACTCTCCGGTCATAAAGGACCAAGAACAAAAGTGACAATTCCTAGAGATGCGACTTGTGTAAATTCAAATCACAGTTAACACCTATAAAATATGTAATCAAATATAAGAAAGTGCTCTTTGGAAGTTACAGCTATCACCTTTATAAATTAAACTTATGTCCAGCAAAGTCAAGGCAACATTGTTTCAACCATTATGGTGCAAACTACAGCTGTTCATACATGGACCACACTGATTTTCCAACAATCACTAACTATATCCTTAGGGAACAGTGTAATGAACATCTAGTAACAGAACTCTGATTAGAGAGCATGCACAGGAAGCCCACAAACCCCCAAGTTGTAGTGAAACACCAATACCAGTAATGCAGCATGCTGAGACTTGTAGTTCAGCAGGAGAGCCATATGTTGCTTGCATCTGCACTGGAAGCCTAACAGCATGCTGAGACTTGTGGTCCCACAAAACCTGGAGAGCCACAGATGGCTTACTGCTGCACTACAGGGCAGAACGCAGGGCAGTAACCAGCAGGTGGTGGTGTGATCTAGAGGGGCAGAGGGGGCCGGCTGTGTGGGCCTGGCCCCCGGAAGACACGCTGCTCTTTGTTCTGCAGCCCGGGCCTCGTGGGCCTGTAGATGGGAGGGAGGCCTGGGGGGGGGGGAGCTGAGAGTATAGTGGGGGGGGAGCTGGCGATACAGGGGAGGCCTGGGAGGGGGGAAGCTGAGGGTATAGTGGGGGGAGCTGGCGGTATAGGGGAGGCCTGGGAGGGGGGGAGCCGAGGGTATAGCGGGGGGGAGCTGGCGGTATAGGGGAGGCCGGGGAACTGGGGGTATAGGGGAGGCCGGGGAGCTGGGGGTATAGGGGAGGCCGGGGAGCTGGCGGTATGAGGGGGCCGGGACACTGCTCGCACCGTTATGGCGGGAGATCTTACCAGAGTCGGGCTCCGTGCTGGCCTCGGCGGCCTCGGGGCTCAGGCAGGTCTGACACACGGAGTGCAGGCAGGGCAGCAGCTGCGGCAGCCGGTCCGTGCTCAGCCGGCTCTTACACACGCTGCAGTTCTCCAGCAGCTCCTGGCCCTCGCCGGCCGCCTCCCCGCCGTTATCCCCGTTGTTGTTGTTGCTGGTGGCGGCGGGAGCAGCCGCAGCGGCGGCGGCGGTGGTCGTGGTGGCGCTGGCCGCGCTCCTCTTCTCACGTGTGGCCGACATGTTCTCTCGGTGCGGCTCCGGGACAGCAGGGAGGAGGGGGAGGGTCGGCGGTTTCACCTCAGCCGGGTGCTGGCGGATGGATACGCACGCGGTCCTAGCGGCGGTTTCCCCTCAGCCGGGTGCTGGCGGATGGATACGCACGCGGTCCTAGCGGCGGTTTCCCCTCAGCCGGGTGCTGGCGGATGGATACGCACGCGGTTTCTCAACGCAGCGCGGCAACAAAAAAAAAACAAAAAAAAACCCAGCGGCAGAACAATCAATTAAAAGAGTGCGTGCCCTCCAAGCGCGCTGACGTCAGGTGGGGGCGTGGCCTTCTCCAATGGCGCCATGTGTCGATGGAGTAACTGGTTTTAACCTAGGTGCCCGGCGCTACATTTTTTCTTCTCTTAACTCCCTCCGCGCTACAGAGGGGGCGGATCACTCCATTCAGGAGAGGGGTACACTCATGTCCCCTGACTGATATGTGACAAATAGTAATAAGAAAGTACACAAATTATGTAAATGTTATTCCCAAATTTTCGAATTTTATTAAAGGACATTGCTAATTTTATATATATATATATATATATATATATATATGTATATATATCTATCATATAAGGATGTTCTCTACTACAGGATAGATGTGCACTATTATATTTTTTCAAACTACTAACCTTTGTTTTATAAGAACAAAATTAATATTTTCAGTGGAAGAATAGATTCTAATTAATTTCACCTATATTGATGAAATATTAGCACTTAAGTAATAATAACTTTATGTGAGTATATTCCTTTTTTTGCTACATGATATCTAAATATGCTCTGAAACTCCTCCGTATGCCACAAGGACATCCCCACATATCTCCCTATGTCACTCCCTCTCCACGTGCCACTCACACTTCCCCCAAATGTCCAAAAATATATATTTATAGCTGGAGCCCACAGACGAAGGAGGTTGTAGTGCAGAATACACTGCACTCCCTCGTCCTTTAATTGGATGTACTGCATCATCTCCCTGTGTTGAGGATAGGTGGTTGCAGGAAGCAAAGTCGGCTGCTCCCATTAAGTCTTAGGGATATATTTACTAAACTGCGGGTTTGAAAAAGTGGAGATGTTGCCTATAGCAACCAATCAGATTCTAGCTGTCATTTTGTAGAATGTACTAAATAAATGTTAACTAGAATCTGATTGGTTGCTATTGGCAACATCTCCACTTTTTCAAACCCGCAGTTCAGTAAATATACCCCTTATTCTCTAAGACCGCAGGTGAAGGCTCACCGAGCCACGGATGGTCTTTGGGATGCCTATTGCTCACCAGTGTTATAGACTCATGCTATCTCTAGTCATTGGATCTATTTAGCTCTTTCCTTAGTTGTTTTAAATTGTATGCATTCTGTCTATACTTGCTGAAAACATTTTGTTGGCTATTAATACAATATTATGGTAACACAGTTAATGTTACACTAATTTATTTATTTATTTTCACTTCCACCTTTCTACTGTAGTACATATTTGATATTTTGGTTATCTATATATTATTATGATTGGTTATAGTTTTTACTTATATGTTTGTTTATACAAATGGATACAGAGTTGAAGCAGACAATTCATGTACATTTTTTTAGGCATACAGTGCATCCGGAAAGTATTCACAGCGCTTTATTTTTAATAAATTTGCAAAAATCTCCCCAAAAATTTTTCACATTGACATTATGGGGTATTGTGGTAGAATTTTGAGGGGAAAAAGGAATTTATTCCATCTTGAAATAAGGTCGTAACATAACAAAATGTGTGAAAAAGTGAAGCGCTGTGAATACTTCCCGGATGCACTGTATATATGATATATATTATCTATATAAATTTAGCTACATCTCTGACATTTACAGCAACATTGAACATTTGTAGGATATTAAATAGGTGGGATTTATACGTTTATTTATGACATATTTAATATATGTAACTATTTTGTATTTGCTTGTTTCATTTAACTTTATTTTCTTTTATCCTTGATAGGGGAGTGACAAGTTGATGCCTTATACCTTCCTGTATGTAAGCTAGGATTTCCCTGCTCACTAAAGTGGTCGTTGATTAAGATAAAAAAAAAACAATTTTAGGACTGTCTCCTACAATAGGTTATATATTTATGGCTGTATCTCACAATGGCACTGGCAGACAAAGGCTTTCAGTAAGAGACAATACTCTCATCAAGCCTAAACTAAACATGTCTTGTTTATACATGCGTTTCCTAGAAGGGAGATAACTACAGCACATTTGTTTATTTTTCACTGGTTATTCTATTCAATTGCTAAAACATCAAAGGGCACTTTGGAATAGGACACAGAGGTCATTGTTAGGACACATCTGTAAAGACAAAAGTAAACATTTACTTCACTAGTTACAAATCATTATCATCACCATTTATTTATATAGCGCCACTAATTCCGCAGCACTGTACAGAGAAGTCACTCACATCAATCCCTGCTCCATTGGAGCTTACAGTCTAAATTCCCTAACATACACACAGATAGACAGACAGAGACAGACTAGGGTCAATTTGTTAGCATCCAATTAACCTACCAGTATGTTTTTGGAGTGTGGGAGGAAACCGGAGCACCCG